>NW_026529537.1:0-118663 GCF_028500815.1 Rissa tridactyla
TGGTCCCACGCCCAAAGAGCCAGCAGGGAAAACTATGCCTTGTTCTATAGCTCTTTGGGAACCGCTTGCGTAGCCCCACACACCTGGGGGCTGCAGGCTTTCCTGCTGCCTTCAGCCTCAAAACCACCCTTTCCCACTTGGCGCCGCGCCAGGCACAAAAATGGCCATCTGTCTGGAGATTGGTCCCACGCCCAAAGAGCCAGCAGGGAAAACTATGCCTTGTTCTATAGCTCTTTGGGAACCGCTTGCGTAGCCCCACACACCTGGGGGCTGCAGGCTTTCCTGCTGCCTTTAGCCTCAAAACCACCCTTTCCCACTTGGTGCCGCGCCAGGAACAAAAATGGCCATCTGTCTGGAGATTGGTCCCACGCCCAAAGAGCCAGCAGGGAAAACTATGCCTTGTTCTATAGCTCTTTGGAAACCGCTTGCGTAGCCCCACACACCTGGGGGCTGCAGGCTTTCCTGCTGCCTTCAGCCTCAAAACCACCCTTTTGCACTTGGCGCCGCGCCAGTCACAATAATGGCCATCTGTCTGGAGATTGGTCCCACGCCCAAAGAGCCAGCAGGGAAAACTATGCCTTGTTCTAAAGCTCTTTGGGAACCGCTTGCGTAGCCCCACAGACCTGGGGGCTGCAGGCTTTCCTGCTGCCTTCAGCCTCAAAACCACCCTTTCCCACTTGGCACCGCGCCAGGCCCAAAAATGGCCTTATCTGTGGAGATTGGTCCCATGCACAAAGAGCCAGCAGGGAAAACAATGCCTTGTTCTAAAGCTCCTTGGGAACCGCTTGCGTAGCCCCACAGACCTGGGGGCTGCAGTCTTTCCTGCTGCCTTCAGTCTCAAAACCACCCTTTCCCACTAGGCGCCACTCTAGGCCCAAAAATGGCCATATGTCTGGAGATTGGTCCCACGCCCAAAGAGCCAGCAGGGAAAACTATGCCTTGTTGTAAAGCTCTTTGGGAACCGCTTGCTTAGCCCCACACACCTGGGGGCTGCAGGCTTTCCTGCTGCCTTCAGCCTCAAAACCACCCTTTCCCACTTCGAGCCGCGCCAGGCCCAAAAATGGCCATCTGTCTGGAGGTTGGTCCCACGCCCAAAGAGCCAGCAGGGAAAACTATGCCTTGTTCTAAAGCTCTTTGGGAACCGCTTGCGTAGCCCCACACACCTGGGGGCTGCAGGCTTTCCTGCTGCCTTCAGCCTCAAAACCACCCTTTCCCACTTGGCACCGCGCCAGGCCCAAAAATGGCCATCTGTCTGGAGATTGGTCCCACGCCCAAAGAGCCAGCAGGGAAAACTATGCCTTGTTCTAAAGCTCTTTGGGAACCTGTTGCATAGCCCCAAACACCTGGGGGCTGCAGGCTTTCCTGCTGCCTTCAGCCTCAAAACCACCCTTTCCCACTTGGCGCCGCGCTAGGCACAAAAATGGCCATATCTCTGGAGATTGGTCCCACGCCCAAAAATCCAACAGGGAAAAATATGCGTTGTTCTCAAGCTCTTTGGGAACCACTTGCGTAGCCCCACACACCTGGGGGCTGCAGGCTTTCCTGCTGCCTTCAGCCTCAAAACCACCCTTTCCCACTTGGCGCCGCGCCAGGCAGGGAAATGGCCATCTGTCTGGAGATTGGTCCCACGCTCAAAGAGCCAGCAGGGAAAACTATGCCTTGTTCTCAAGCTCTTTGGGAACCGCTTGCGTAGCCCCACACACCTGGGGGCTGCAGGCTTTCCTGCTGCCTTCAGCCTCAAAACCACCCTTTCCCACTTGGCGCCGCGCCAGGCCCAAAAATGGCCATCTGTCTGGAGATTGGTCCCACGCCCAAAGAGCCAGCAGGGAAAACTATGCCTTGTTCTAAAGCTCTTTGGGAACCGCTTGCGTAGCCCCACACACCTGGGGGCTGCAGGCTTTCCTGCTGCCTTCAGCCTCAAAACCACCCTTTCCCACTTGGCGCCGCGCCACACACAATTGGTCCCACGCCCAAAGAGCCAGCAGGGAAAACTATGCCTTGTTCTAAAGCTCCTTGGGAACCGCTTGCGTAGCCCCACAGACCTGGGGGCTGCAGGCTTTCCTGCTGCCTTCAGCCTCAAAACCACCCTTTTCCACTTGGCGTCACGCCAGTCCCAAAAATGGCCATCTGCCTGGAGATTGGTCCCACACCCAAAGAGCCAGCAGTAAACTATGCCTTGTTCTAAAGCTCTTTGGGAACCGCTTGCGTAGCCCCACACAACTGGGGGCTGCAGGCTTTCCTGCTGCCTTCAGCCTCAAAACCACCCTTTTCCACTTGGCGTCACGCCAGGCCCAAAAATGGCCATCTGCCTGGAGATTGGTCCCACGCCCAAAGAGCCAGCAGGGAAAACTATGCCTTGTTGTCAAGCTCTTTGGGAACCGCTTGCGTAGCCCCACACACCTGGGGGCTGCAGGCTTTCCTGCTGCCTTCAGCCTCAAAACCACCCTTTCACCACTTGGCGTCACGCCAGGCCCAAAAATGGCCATCTGTCTGGAGATTGGTCCCACGCCCAAAGAGCCAGCAGGGAAAACTATGCCTTGTTCTAAAGCTCTTTGGGAACCGCTTGCGTAGCCCCACACACCTGGGGGCTTCAGGCTTTCCTGCTGCCTTTAGCCTCAAAACCACCCCTTTCCCACTTGGCGCCGCCCCAGCCACAAAAATGGCTATCTGTCTGGAGATTGGTCCCACGCCCAAAGAGCCAGCAGGGAAAACTATGCCTTGTTCTAAAGCTCTTTGGGAACCGCTTGCGTAGCCCCCACACACCTGGGGGCTGCAGGCTTTCCTGCTGCCTTCAGCCTCAAAACCACCCTTTCCCCACTTGGCACCGCGCCAGGACCAAAAATGGCCATCTGTCTGGAGATTGGTCCCACGCCCAAAGAGCCAGCAGGGAAAACTATGCCTTGTTCTAAAGCTCTTTGGGAACCAGTTGCTTAGCCCCAAACACATGGGGGCTGCAGGCTTTCCTGCTGCCTTCAGCCTCAAAACCACCCTTTAACACTTGGCGCCGCGCCAGGCCCAAAAATGGCCATCTGTCTGGAGATTGGTCCCACGCCCAAAGAGCCAGCAGGGAAAACTATGCCTTGTTCTAAAGCTCTTTGGGAACCTGTTGCATAGCCCCAAACACCTGGGGGCTGCAGGCTTTCCTGCTGCCTTCAGCCTCAAAACCACCCTTTCCCACTTGGCGCCGCGCTAGGCACAAAAATGGCCATATCTCTGGAGATTGGTCCCACGCCCAAAAATCCAACAGGGAAAACTATGCCTTGTTCTCAAGCTCTTTGGGAACCACTTGCGTAGCCCCCACACACCTGGGGGCTGCAGGCTTTCCTGCTGCCTTCAGCCTCAAAACCACCCTTTCCCACTTGGCGCCGCGCCAGGCAGGGAAATGGCCATCTGTCTGGAGATTGGTCCCACGCTCAAAGAGCCAGCAGGGAAAACTATGCCTTGTTCTCAAGCTCTTTGGGAACCGCTTGCGTAGCCCCACACACCTGGGGGCTGCAGGCTTTCCTGCTGCCTTCAGCCTCAAAACCACCCTTTCCCACTTGGCGCCGCGCCAGGCCCAAAAATGGCCATCTGTCTGGAGATTGGTCCCACGCCCAAAGAGCCAGCAGGGAAAACTATGCCTTGTTCTAAAGCTCTTTGGGAACCGCTTGCGTAGCCCCACACACCTGGGGGCTGCAGGCTTTCCTGCTGCCTTCAGCCTCAAAACCACCCTTTCCCACTTTTGGCGCCGCGCCAGGCCCAAAAATTGCCATCTGTCTGGAGATTGGTCCCACGCCCAAAGAGCCAGCAGGGAAAACTATGCCTTGTTCTATAGCTCTTTGGGAACCGCTTGCGTAGCCCCACACACCTGGGGGCTGCAGGCTTTCCTGCTGCCTTCAGCCTCAAAACCACCCTTTCCCACTTGGCGCCGCGCCAGGCCCAAAAATGGCCATCTGTCTGGAGATTGGTCCCACGCCCAAAGAGCCAGCAGGGAAAACTATGCCTTGTTCTATAGCTCTTTTGGAACCGCTTGCGTAGCCCCACACACCTGGGGGCTGCAGGCTTTCCTGCTGCCTTTAGCCTCAAAACCACCCTTTCCCACTTGGTGCCGCGCCAGGAACAAAAATGGCCATCTGTCTGGAGATTGGTCCCACGCCCAAAGAGCCAGCAGGGAAAACTATGCCTTGTTCTATAGCTCTTTGGAAACCGCTTGCGTAGCCCCACACACCTGGGGGCTGCAGGCTTTCCTGCTGCCTTCAGCCTCAAAACCACCCTTTTGCACTTGGCGCCGCGCCAGTCACAATAATGGCCATCTGTCTGGAGATTGGTCCCACGCCCAAAGAGCCAGCAGGGAAAACTATGCCTTGTTCTAAAGCTCTTTGGGAACCGCTTGCGTAGCCCCACACACCTGGGGGGCTGCAGGCTTTCCTGCTGCCTTCAGCCTCAAAACCACCCTTTCCCACTTGGCACCGCGCCAGGCCCAAAAATGGCCTTATCTGTGGAGATTGGTCCCATGCACAAAGAGCCAGCAGGGAAAACTATGCCTTGTTCTAAAGCTCTTTGGGAACCGCTTGCATAGCCCCACACACTTGGGGGCTGCAGGCTTTCCTGCTGCCTTCAGCCTCACACCACCCTTTCCCACTTGGCGCCGCGCCAGGCACAAAAATGGCCTTATCTCTGGAGATTGGTCCCATGCACAAAGAGCCAGCAGGGAAAACAATGCCTTGTTCTAAAGCTCCTTGGGAACCGCTTGCGTAGCCCCACAGACCTGGGGGCTGCAGTCTTTCCTGCTGCCTTCAGTCTCAAAACCACCCTTTCCCATTAGGCGCCACTCTAGGCCCAAAAATGGCCATATGTCTGGAGATTGGTCCCACGCCCAAAGAGCCAGCAGGGAAAACTATGCCTTGTTCTCAAGCTCTTTGGGAATCGCTTGCATAGCCCCACACACCTGGGGGCTGCAGGCTTTCCTGCTGCCTTCAGCCTCAAAACCACCCTTTCCCACTTGGCGCCGCGCTAAGCCAAAAATGGCCATCGGTCTGGAGATTGGTCCCACGCCCAAAAAGCCAGCAGGGAAAACTATGCCTTGTTCTAAAGCTCTTTGGGAACCGCTTGCGTAGCCCCACAGACCTGGGGGCTGCAGGCTTTCCTGCTGCCTTCAGCCTCAAAACCACCCTTTCCCTCTTGCCGCATAGCCAGGCACCAAAATGGCCATCTGTCTGGAGATTGGTCCCACGCCCAAAGAGCCAGCAGGGAAAACTATGCCTTGTTCTAAAGCTCTTTGGGAACCGCTTGCTTAGCCCCACACACCTGGGGGCTGCAGGCTTTCCTGCTGCCTTCAGCCTCAAACCACCCTTTCCCACTTCGAGCCGCGCCAGGCCCAAAAATGGCCATCTGTCTGGAGGTTGGTCCCACGCCCAAAGAGCCAGCAGGGAAAACTATGCCTTGTTCTAAAGCTCTTTGGGAACCGCTTGCGTAGCCCCACACACCTGGGGGCTGCAGGCTTTCCTGCTGCCTTCAGCCTCAAAACCACCCTTTCCCACTTGGCACCGCGCCAGGCCCAAAAATGGCCATCTGTCTGGAGATTGGTCCCACGCCCAAAGAGCCAGCAGGGAAAACTATGCCTTGTTCTAAAGCTCTTTGGGAACCAGTTGCTTAGCCCCAAACACCTGGGGGCTGCAGGCTTTCCTGCTGCCTTCAGCCTCAAAACCACCCTTTAACACTTGGCGCCGCGCCAGGCACAAAAATGGCCATCTGTCTGGAGATTGGTCCCACGCCCAAAGAGCCAGCAGGGAAAACTATGCCTTGTTCTAAAGCTCTTTGGGAACCGCTTGCGTAGCCCCACACACCTGGGGGCTGCAGGCTTTCCTGCTGCCTTCAGCCTCAAAACCACCCTTTCCCACTTGGCGCCGCGCCAGGCCCAAAAATGGCCATCTGTCTGGAGATTGGTCCCACGCCCAAAGAGCCAGCAGGGAAAACTATGCCTTGTTCTAAAGCTCTTTGGGAACCTGTTGCATAGCCCCAAACACCTGGGGGCTGCAGGCTTTCCTGCTGCCTTCAGCCTCAAAACCACCCTTTCCCACTTGGCGCCGCGCTAGGCACAAAAATGGCCATATCTCTGGAGATTGGTCCCACGCCCAAAAACCCAACAGGGAAAAATATGCGTTGTTCTCAAGCTCTTTGGGAACCACTTGCGTAGCCCCACACACCTGGGGGCTGCAGGCTTTCCTGCTGCCTTCAGCCTCAAAACCACCCTTTCCCACTTGGCGCCGCACTAGGCCCAAAAATGGCCATCTGTCTGGAGATTGGTCCCACGCTCAAAGAGCCAGCAGGGGAAAACTATGCCTTGTTCTCAAGCTCTTTGGGAAACGCTTGCGTAGCCCCACACACCTGGGGGCTGCAGGCTTTCCTGCTGCCTTCAGCCTCAAACCACCCTTTCCCACTTGGCGCCGCCCCAGCCACAAAAATGGCCATCTGTCTGGAGATTGGTCCCACGCCCAAAGAGCCAGCAGGGAAAACTATGCCTTGTTCTAAAGCTCTTTGGGAACCGCTTGCGTAGCCCCACACACCTGGGGGCTGCAGGCTTTCCTGCTGCCTTCAGCCTCAAAACCACCCCTTTCCCACTTGGCGCCGCGCCAGGCCCAAAAATGGCCATCTGTCTGGAGATTGGTCCCACGCCCAAAGAGCCAGCAGGGAAAACTATGCCTTGTTCTATAGCTCTTTGGGAACCGCTTGCGTAGCCCCACACACCTGGGGGCTGCAGGCTTTCCTGCTGCCTTCAGCCTCACACCACCCTTTCCCACTTGTCGCCGCGCCAGGCACAAAAATGGCCTTATCTCTGGAGATTGGTCCCATGCACAAAGAGCCAGCAGGGAAAACTATGCCATGTTCTAAAGCTCCTTGGGAACCGCTTGCGTAGCCCCACAGACCTGGGGGCTGCAGGCTTTCCTGCTGCCTTCAGCCTCAAAACCACCCTTTTCCACTTGGCGTCACGCCAGTCCCAAAATGGCCATCTGCCTGGAGATTGGTCCCACACCCAAAGAGCCAGCAGTAAACTATGCCTTGTTCTAAAGCTCTTTGGGAACCGCTTGCGTAGCCCCACACACCTGGGGGCTGCAGGCTTTCCTGCTGCCTTCAGCCTCAAAACCACCCTTTTCCACATGGCGTCACGCCAGGCCCAAAAATGGCCATCTGCCTGGAGATTGGTCCCACGCCCAAAGAGCCAGCAGGGAAAACTATGCCTTGTTGTCAAGCTCTTTGGGAACCGCTTGCGTAGCCCCACAGACCTGGGGGCTGCAGGCTTTCCTGCTGCCTTCAGCCTCAAAACCACCCTTTCACCACTTGGCGTCACGCCAAGCCCAAAAATGGCCATCTGTCTGGAGATTGGTCCCACGCCCAAAGAGCCAGCAGGGAAAACTATGCCTTGTTCTAAAGCTCTTTGGGAACCGCTTGCGTAGCCCCACACACCTGGGGGCTTCAGGCTTTCCTGCTGCCTTTAGCCTCAAAACCACCCTTTCCCACTTGGCGCCGCCCGAGCCACAAAAATGGCTATCTGTCTGGAGATTGGTCCCACGCCCAAAGAGCCAGCAGGGAAAACTATGCCTTGTTCTATAGCTCTTTGGGAACCGCTTGCGTAGCCCCACACACCTGGGGGCTGCAGGCTTTCCTGCTGCCTTCAGCCTCTAAACCACCCTTTCCCACTTGGCGCCGCGCCAGGCCCAAAAATGGCCATCTGTCTGGAGATTGGTCCCACGCCCAAAGAGCCAGCAGGGAAAACTATGCCTTGTTCTATAGCTCTTTTGGAACCGCTTGCGTAGCCCCACACACCTGGGGGCTGCAGGCTTTCCTGCTGCCTTTAGCCTCAAAACCACCCTTTCCCACTTGGTGCCGCGCCAGGAACAAAAATGGCCATCTGTCTGGAGATTGGTCCCACGCCCAAAGAGCCAGCAGGGAAAACTATGCCTTGTTCTATAGCTCTTTGGAAACCGCTTGCGTAGCCCCACACACCTGGGGGGCTGCAGGCTTTCCTGCTGCCTTCAGCCTCAAAACCACCCTTTTGCACTTGGCGCCGCGCCAGTCACAATAATGGCCATCTGTCTGGAGATTGGTCCCACGCCCAAAGAGCCAGCAGGGAAAACTATGCCTTGTTCTAAAGCTCTTTGGGAACCGCTTGCGTAGCCCCACACACCTGGGGGCTGCAGGCTTTCCTGCTGCCTTCAGCCTCAAAACCACCCTTTCCCACTTGGCACCGCGCCAGGCCCAAAAATGGCCTTATCTGTGGAGATTGGTCCCATGCACAAAGAGCCAGCAGGGAAAACTATGCCTTGTTCTAAAGCTCTTTGGGAACCGCTTGCATAGCCCCACACACTTGGGGGCTGCAGGCTTTCCTGCTGCCTTCAGCCTCACACCACCCTTTCCCACTTGGCGCCGCGCCAGGCACAAAAATGGCCTTATCTCTGGAGATTGGTCCCATGCACAAAGAGCCAGCAGGGAAAACAATGCCTTGTTCTAAAGCTCCTTGGGAACCGCTTGCGTAGCCCCACAGACCTGGGGGCTGCAGTCTTTCCTGCTGCCTTCAGTCTCAAAACCACCCTTTCCCATTAGGCGCCACTCTAGGCCCAAAAAATGGCCATATGTCTGGAGATTGGTCCCACGCCCAAAGAGCCAGCAGGGAAAACTATGCCTTGTTCTCAAGCTCTTTGGGAATCGCTTGCATAGCCCCACACACCTGGGGGCTGCAGGCTTTCCTGCTGCCTTCAGCCTCAAAACCACCCTTTCCCACTTGGCGCCGCGCTAAGCCAAAAATGGCCATCGGTCTGGAGATTGGTCCCACGCCCAAAAAGCCAGCAGGGAAAACTATGCCTTGTTCTAAAGCTCTTTGGGAACCGCTTGCGTAGCCCCACAGACCTGGGGGCTGCAGGCTTTCCTGCTGCCTTCAGCCTCAAAACCACCCTTTCCCTCTTGCCGCATAGCCAGGCCACCAAAATGGCCATCTGTCTGGAGATTGGTCCCACGCCCAAAGAGCCAGCAGGGAAAACTATGCCTTGTTCTAAAGCTCTTTGGGAACCGCTTGCTTAGCCCCACACACCTGGGGGCTGCAGGCTTTCCTGCTGCCTTCAGCCTCAAAACCACCCTTTCCCACTTCGAGCCGCGCCAGGCCCAAAAAATGGCCATCTGTCTGGAGGTTGGTCCCACGCCCAAAGAGCCAGCAGGGAAAACTATGCCTTGTTCTAAAGCTCTTTGGGAACCGCTTGCGTAGCCCCACACACCTGGGGGCTGCAGGCTTTCCTGCTGCCTTCAGCCTCAAAACCACCCTTTCCCACTTGGCACCGCGCCAGGCCCAAAAATGGCCATCTGTCTGGAGATTGGTCCCACGCCCAAAGAGCCAGCAGGGAAAACTATGCCTTGTTCTAAAGCTCTTTGGGAACCAGTTGCTTAGCCCCAAACACCTGGGGGCTGCAGGCTTTCCTGCTGCCTTCAGCCTCAAAACCACCCTTTAACACTTGGCGCCGCGCCAGGCACAAAAATGGCCATCTGTCTGGAGATTGGTCCCACGCCCAAAGAGCCAGCAGGGAAAACTATGCCTTGTTCTAAAGCTCTTTGGGAACCGCTTGCGTAGCCCCACACACCTGGGGGCTGCAGGCTTTCCTGCTGCCTTCAGCCTCAAAACCACCCTTTCCCACTTGGCGCCGCGCCAGGCCCAAAAATGGCCATCTGTCTGGAGATTGGTCCCACGCCCAAAGAGCCAGCAGGGAAAACTATGCCTTGTTCTAAAGCTCTTTGGGAACCTGTTGCATAGCCCCAAACACCTGGGGGCTGCAGGCTTTCCTGCTGCCTTCAGCCTCAAAACCACCCTTTCCCACTTGGCGCCGCGCTAGGCACAAAAATGGCCATATCTCTGGAGATTGGTCCCACGCCCAAAAACCCAACAGGGAAAAATATGCGTTGTTCTCAAGCTCTTTGGGAACCACTTGCGTAGCCCCACACACCTGGGGGCTGCAGGCTTTCCTGCTGCCTTCAGCCTCAAAACCACCCTTTCCCACTTGGCGCCGCACTAGGCCCAAAAATGGCCATCTGTCTGGAGATTGGTCCCACGCTCAAAGAGCCAGCAGGGAAAACTATGCCTTGTTCTCAAGCTCTTTGGGAAACGCTTGCGTAGCCCCACACACCTGGGGGCTGCAGGCTTTCCTGCTGCCTTCAGCCTCAAAACCACCCTTTCCCACTTGGCGCCGCCCCAGCCACAAAAATGGCCATCTGTCTGGAGATTGGTCCCACGCCCAAAGAGCCAGCAGGGAAAACTATGCCTTGTTCTAAAGCTCTTTGGGAACCGCTTGCGTAGCCCCACACACCTGGGGGCTGCAGGCTTTCCTGCTGCCTTCAGCCTCAAAACCACCCTTTCCCACTTGGCGCCGCGCCAGGCCCAAAAATGGCCATCTGTCTGGAGATTGGTCCCACGCCCAAAGAGCCAGCAGGGAAAACTATGCCTTGTTCTATAGCTCTTTGGGAACCGCTTGCGTAGCCCCACACACCTGGGGGCTGCAGGCTTTCCTGCTGCCTTCAGCCTCACACCACCCTTTCCCACTTGTCGCCGCGCCAGGCACAAAAATGGCCTTATCTCTGGAGATTGGTCCCATGCACAAAGAGCCAGCAGGGAAAACTATGCCATGTTCTAAAGCTCCTTGGGAACCGCTTGCGTAGCCCCACAGACCTGGGGGCTGCAGGCTTTCCTGCTGCCTTCAGCCTCAAAACCACCCTTTTCCACTTGGCGTCACGCCAGTCCCAAAAATGGCCATCTGCCTGGAGATTGGTCCCACACCCAAAGAGCCAGCAGTAAACTATGCCTTGTTCTAAAGCTCTTTGGGAACCGCTTGCGTAGCCCCACACACCTGGGGGCTGCAGGCTTTCCTGCTGCCTTCAGCCTCAAAACCACCCTTTTCCACATGGCGTCACGCCAGGCCCAAAAATGGCCATCTGCCTGGAGATTGGTCCCACGCCCAAAGAGCCAGCAGGGAAAACTATGCCTTGTTGTCAAGCTCTTTGGGAACCGCTTGCGTAGCCCCACAGACCTGGGGGCTGCAGGCTTTCCTGCTGCCTTCAGCCTCAAAACCACCCTTTCACCACTTGGCGTCACGCCAAGCCCAAAAATGGCCATCTGTCTGGAGATTGGTCCCACGCCCAAAGAGCCAGCAGGGAAAACTATGCCTTGTTCTAAAGCTCTTTGGGAACCGCTTGCGTAGCCCCACACACCTGGGGGCTTCAGGCTTTCCTGCTGCCTTTAGCCTCAAAACCACCCTTTCCCACTTGGCGCCGCCCGAGCCACAAAAATGGCTATCTGTCTGGAGATTGGTCCCACGCCCAAAGAGCCAGCAGGGAAAACTATGCCTTGTTCTAAAGCTCTTTGGGAACCGCTTGCGTAGCCCCACACACCTGGGGGCTGCAGGCTTTCCTGCTGCCTTCAGCCTCAAAACCACCCTTTCCCACTTGGCGCCGCGCCAGGCCCAAAAATGGCCATCTGTCTGGAGATTGGTCCCACGCTCAAAGAGCCAGCAGGGAAAACTATGCCTTGTTCTCAAGCTCTTTGGGAACCGCTTGCGTAGCCCCACACACCTGGGGGCTGCAGGCTTTCCTGCTGCCTTCAGCCTCAAAACCACCCTTTCCCACTTGGCGCCGCGCCAGGCCCAAAAATGGCCATCTGTCTGGAGATTGGTCCCACGCCCAAAGAGCCAGCAGGGAAAACTATGCCTTGTTCTAAAGCTCTTTGGGAACCACTTGCGTAGCCCCACACACCTGGGGGCTGCAGGCTTTCCTGCTGCCTTCAGCCTCAAAACCACCCTTTCCCACTTGGCTCCGCGCCAGGCCCAAAAATGGCCATCTGTCTGGAGATTGGTCCCACGCCCAAAGAGCCAGCAGGGAAAACTATGCCTTGTTCTATAGCTCTTTGGGAACCGCTTGCGTAGCCCCCACACACCTGGGGGCTGCAGGCTTTCCTGCTGCCTTCAGCCTCAAAACCACCCTTTCCCACTTGGCGCCGCGCCAGGCACAAAAATGGCCATCTGTCTGGAGATTGGTCCCACGCCCAAAGAGCCAGCAGGGAAAACTATGCCTTGTTCTATAGCTCTTTGGGAACCGCTTGCGTAGCCCCACACACCTGGGGGCTGCAGGCTTTCCTGCTGCCTTTAGCCTCAAAACCACCCTTTTGCACTTGGCGCCGCGCCAGTCACAATAATGGCCATCTGTCTGGAGATTGGTCCCACGCCCAAAGAGCCAGCAGGGAAAACTATGCCTTGTTCTAAAGCTCTTTGGGAACCGCTTGCGTAGCCCCACAGACCTGGGGGCTGCAGGCTTTCCTGCTGCCTTCAGCCTCAAAACCACCCTTTCCCACTTGGCACCGCGCCAGGCCCAAAAATGGCCTTATCTGTGGAGATTGGTCCCATGCACAAAGAGCCAGCAGGGAAAACTATGCCTTGTTCTAAAGCTCTTTGGGAACCGCTTGCATAGCCCCACACACTTGGGGGCTGCAGGCTTTCCTGCTGCCTTCAGCCTCACACCACCCTTTCCCACTTGGCGCCGCGCCAGGCACAAAAATGGCCTTATCTCTGGAGATTGGTCCCATGCACAAAGAGCCAGCAGGGAAAACAATGCCTTGTTCTAAAGCTCCTTGGGAACCGCTTGCGTAGCCCCACAGACCTGGGGGCTGCAGTCTTTCCTGCTGCCTTCAGTCTCAAAACCACCCTTTCCCACTAGGCGCCACTCTAGGCCCAAAAATGGCCATATGTCTGGAGATTGGTCCCACGCCCAAAGAGCCAGCAGGGAAAACTATGCCTTGTTCTCAAGCTCTTTGGGAATCGCTTGCATAGCCCCACACACCTGGGGGCTGCAGGCTTTCCTGCTGCCTTCAGCCTCAAAACCACCCTTTCCCACTTGGCGCCGCGCTAAGCCAAAAATGGCCATCGGTCTGGAGATTGGTCCCACGCCCAAAAAGCCAGCAGGGAAAACTATGCCTTGTTCTAAAGCTCTTTGGGAACCGCTTGCGTAGCCCCACAGACCTGGGGGCTGCAGGCTTTCCTGCTGCCTTCAGCCTCAAAACCACCCTTTCCCTCTTGCCGCATAGCCAGGCACCAAAATGGCCATCTGTCTGGAGATTGGTCCCACGCCCAAAGAGCCAGCAGGGAAAACTATGCCTTGTTCTAAAGCTCTTTGGGAACCGCTTGCTTAGCCCCACACACCTGGGGGCTGCAGGCTTTCCTGCTGCCTTCAGCCTCAAAACCACCCTTTCCCACTTCGAGCCGCGCCAGGCCCAAAAATGGCCATCTGTCTGGAGGTTGGTCCCACGCCCAAAGAGCCAGCAGGGAAAACTATGCCTTGTTCTAAAGCTCTTTGGGAACCGCTTGCGTAGCCCCACACACCTGGGGGCTGCAGGCTTTCCTGCTGCCTTCAGCCTCAAAACCACCCTTTCCCACTTGGCACCGCGCCAGGCCCAAAAATGGCCATCTGTCTGGAGATTGGTCCCACGCCCAAAGAGCCAGCAGGGAAAACTATGCCTTGTTCTAAAGCTCTTTGGGAACCAGTTGCTTAGCCCCAAACACCTGGGGGCTGCAGGCTTTCCTGCTGCCTTCAGCCTCAAAACCACCCTTTCCCACTTGGCGCCGCGCCAGGCCCAAAAATGGCCATCTGTCTGGAGATTGGTCCCACGCCCAAAGAGCCAGCAGGGAAAACTATGCCTTGTTCTAAAGCTCTTTGGGAACCGCTTGCGTAGCCCCACACACCTGGGGGCTGCAGGCTTTCCTGCTGCCTTCAGCCTCAAAACCACCCTTTCCCACTTGGCGCCGCGCCAGGAACAAAAATGGCCATCTGTCTGGAGATTGGTCCCACGCCCAAAGAGCCAGCAGGGAAAACTATGCCTTGTTCTAAAGCTCTTTGGGAACCGCTTGCATAGCCCCACACACTTGGGGGCTGCAGGCTTTCCTGCTGCCTTCAGCCTCACACCACCCTTTCCCACTTGTCGCCGCGCCAGGCACAAAAATGGCCTTATCTCTGGAGATTGGTCCCATGCACAAAGAGCCAGCAGGGAAAACTATGCCTTGTTCTAAAGCTCCTTGGGAACCGCTTGCGTAGCCCCACAGACCTGGGGGCTGCAGGCTTTCCTGCTGCCTTCAGCCTCAAAACCACCCTTTTCCACTTGGCGTCACGCCAGTCCCAAAAATGGCCATCTGCCTGGAGATTGGTCCCACACCCAAAGAGCCAGCAGTAAACTATGCCTTGTTCTAAAGCTCTTTGGGAACCGCTTGCGTAGCCCCACACACCTGGGGGCTGCAGGCTTTCCTGCTGCCTTCAGCCTCAAAACCACCCTTTTCCACTTGGCGTCACGCCAGGCCCAAAAATGGCCATCTGCCTGGAGATTGGTCCCACGCCCAAAGAGCCAGCAGGGAAAACTATGCCTTGTTGTCAAGCTCTTTGGGAACCGCTTGCGTAGCCCCACACACCTGGGGGCTGCAGGCTTTCCTGCTGCCTTCAGCCTCAAAACCACCCTTTCCCACTTGGCGCCGCCCCAGCCACAAAAATGGCCATCTGTCTGGAGATTGGTCCCACGCCCAAAGAGCCAGCAGGGAAAACTATGCCTTGTTCTAAAGCTCTTTGGGAACCGCTTGCGTAGCCCCACACACCTGGGGGCTGCAGGCTTTCCTGCTGCCTTCAGCCTCAAAACCACCCTTTCCCACTTGGCGCCGCGCCAGACATAAAAATGGCCATCTGTCTGCAGATTGTTCACACGCCCAAAGAGCCAGCAGGGAAAACTATGCCTTGTTCTAAAGCTCTTTGGGAACCGCTTGCGTAGCCCCACACACCTGGGGGCTGCAGGCTTTCCTGCTGCCTTCAGCCTCAAAACCACCCCTTTCCCACTTGGCGCCGCGCCAGGCCCAAAAATGCCCATCTGTCTGGAGATTGGTCCCACGCCCAAAGAGCCAGCAGGGAAAACTATGCCTTGTTCTAAAGCTCTTTGGGAACCGCTTGCGTAGCCCCACAGACCTGGGGGCTGCAGGCTTTCCTGCTGCCTTCAGCCTCAAAACCACCCTTTCCCACTTGGCGCCGCGCTAGGCCCAAAAATGGCCATCTGTCTGGAGATTGGTCCCACGCCCAAAGAGCCAGCAGGGAAAACTATGCCTTGTTCTAAAGCTCTTTGGGAACCGCTTGCGTAGCCCCACACACCTGGGGGCTGCAGGCTTTCCTGCTGCCTTGAGCCTCAAAACCACCCTTTCCCACTTGGCGCCGCGCCAGGCCCAAAAATGGCCATCTGTCTGGAGATTGGTCCCACGCCCAAAGAGCCAGCAGGGAAAACTATGCCTTGTTCTAAAGCTCTTTGGGAACCGCTTGCGTAGCCCCACACACCTGGGGGCTGCAGGCTTTCCTGCTGCCTTCAGCCTCAAAACCACCCTTTCCCACTTGGCACCACGCCAGGACCAAAAATGGCCATCTGTCTGGAGATTGGTCCCACGCCCAAAGAGCCAGCAGGGAAAACTATGCCTTGTTCTAAAGCTCTTTGGGAACCAGTTGCTTAGCCCCAAACACATGGGGGCTGCAGGCTTTCCTGCTGCCTTCAGCCTCAAAACCACCCTTTAACACTTGGCGCCGCGCCAGGCCCAAAACTGGCCATCTGTCTGGAGATTGGTCCCACGCCCAAAGAGCCAGCAGGGAAAACTATGCCTTGTTCTAAAGCTCTTTGGGAACCTGTTGCATAGCCCCAAACACCTGGGGGCTGCAGGCTTTCCTGCTGCCTTCAGCCTCAAAACCACCCTTTCCCACTTGGCGCCGCGCTAGGCACAAAAATGGCCATATCTCTGGAGATTGGTCCCACGCCCAAAAATCCAACAGGGAAAAATATGCGTTGTTCTCAAGCTCTTTGGGAACCACTTGCGTAACCCCACACACCTGGGGGCTGCAGGCTTTCCTGCTGCCTTCAGCCTCAAAACCACCCTTTCCCACTTGGCGCCGCGCCAGGCAGGGAAATGGCCATCTGTCTGGAGATTGGTCCCACGCCCAAAGAGCCAGCAGGGAAAACTATGCCTTGTTCTCAAGCTCTTTGGGAACCGCTTGCGTAGCCCCACACACCTGGGGGCTGCAGGCTTTCCTGCTGCCTTCAGCCTCAAAACCACCCTTTCCCACTTGGCGCCGCTCTAGGCCCAAAAATGGCCATCTGTCTGGAGATTGGTCCCACGCCCAAAGAGCCAGCAGGGAAAACTATGCCTTGTTCTAAAGCTCTTTGGGAACCGCTTGCGTAGCCCCACACACCTGGGGGCTGCAGGCTTTCCTGCTGCCTTCAGCCTCAAAACCACCCTTTCCCACTTGGCGCCGCGCCAGGCCCAAAAATGGCCATCTGTCTGGAGATTGGTCCCACGCCCAAAGAGCCAGCAGGGAAAACTATGCCTTGTTCTATAGCTCTTTGGGAACCGCTTGCGTAGCCCCACACACCTGGGGGCTGCAGGCTTTCCTGCTGCCTTCAGCCTCAAAACCACCCTTTCCCACTTGGCGCCGCGCCAGGCACAAAAATGGCCATCTGTCTGGAGATTGGTCCCACGCCCAAAGAGCCAGCAGGGAAAACTATGCCTTGTTCTATAGCTCTTTGGGAACCGCTTGCGTAGCCCCACACACCTGGGGGCTGCAGGCTTTCCTGCTGCCTTTAGCCTCAAAACCACCCTTTCCCACTTAGTGCCGCGCCAGGAACAAAAATGGCCATCTGTCTGGAGATTGGTCCCACGCCCAAAGAGCCAGCAGGGAAAACTATGCCTTGTTCTATAGCTCTTTGGAAACCGCTTGCGTAGCCCCACACACCTGGGGGCTGCAGGCTTTCCTGCTGCCTTTAGCCTCAAAACCACCCTTTTGCACTTGGCGCCGCGCCAGTCACAATAATGGTCATCTGTCTGGAGATTGGTCCCACGCCCAAAGAGCCAGCAGGGAAAACTATGCCTTGTTCTAAAGCTCTTTGGGAACCGCTTGCGTAGCCCCACACACCTGGGGGCTGCAGGCTTTCCTGCTGCCTTCAGCCTCAAAACCACCCTTTCCCACTTGGCACCGCGCCAGGCCCAAAAATGGCCTTATCTGTGGAGATTGGTCCCATGCACAAAGAGCCAGCAGGGAAAACTATGCCTTGTTCTAAAGCTCTTTGGGAACCGCTTGCGTAGCCCCACACACTTGGGGGCTGCAGGCTTTCCTGCTGCCTTCAGCCTCACACCACCCTTTCCCACTTGGCGTCACGCCAGGCCCAAAAATGGCCATCTGTCTGGAGATTGGTCCCACGCCCAAAGAGCCAGCAGGGAAAACTATGCCTTGTTCTCAAGCTCTTTGGGAACCGCTTGCGTAGCCCCACAGACCTGGGGGCTTCAGGCTTTCCTGCTGCCTTCAGCCTCAAAACCACCCTTTCCCACTTGGCGCCGCCCCAGCCACAAAAATGGCCATCTGTCTGGAGATTGGTCCCACGCCCAAAGAGCCAGCAGGGAAAAATACGCCTTGTTCTAAAGCTCTTTGGGAACCGCTTGCGTAGCCCCACAGACCTGGGGGCTGCAGGCTTTCCTGCTGCCTTCAGCCTCAAAACCACCCTTTCCCACTTGGCGCCGCGCCAGACACAAAAATGGCCATCTGTCTGCAGATTGTTCACACGCCCAAAGAGCCAGCAGGGAAAACTATGCCTTGTTCTAAAGCTCTTTGGGAACCGCTTGCGTAGCCCCACACACCTGGGGGCTGCAGGCTTTCCTGCTGCCTTCAGCCTCAAAACCACCCTTTCCCACTTGGCGTCACGCCAGGCCCAAAAATGGCCATCTGTCTGGAGATTGGTCCCACGCCCAAAGAGCCAGCAGGGAAAACTATGCCTTGTTCTATAACTCTTTGGGAACCGCTTGCTTAGCCCCACACACCTGGGGGCTGCAGGCTTTCCTGCTGCCTTCAGCCTCAAAACCACCCTTTCCCACTTGGCGCCGCGCTAGGCCCAAAAATGGCCATATCTCAGGAGATTGGTCCCACGCCCAAAGAGCCAGCAGGGAAAACTATGCCTTGTTCTATAGCTCTTTGGGAACCGCTTGCGTAGCCCCACACACCTGGGGGCTGCAGGCTTTCCTGCTGCCTTCAGCCTCAAAACCACCCTTTCCCACTTGGCGCCGCGCCAGACACAAAAATGGCCTTATCTGTGGAGATTGGTCCCATGCACAAAGAGCCAGCAGGGAAAACTATGCCTTGTTCTCAAGCTCTTTGGGAACCGCTTGCGTAGCCCCACACACCTGGGGGCTGCAGGCTTTCCTGCTGCCTTTAGCCTCAAAACCACCCTTTCCCACTTGGCGCCGCGCCAGGCCCAAAAATGGCCATATCTCAGGAGATTGGTCCCACGCCCAAAGAGCCAGCAGGGAAAACTATGCCTTGTTCTAAAGCTCTTTGGGAACCGCTTGCGTAGCCCCACACACCTGGGGGCTGCAGGCTTTCCTGCTGCCTTCAGCCTCAAAACCACCCTTTCCCACTTGGCGCCGCGCCAGGCCCAAAAATGGCCATCTGTCTGGAGATTGGTCCCACGCCCAAAGAGCCAGCAGGGAAAACTATGCCTTGTTCTAAAGCTCTTTGGGAACCAGTTGCTTAGCCCCAAACACATGGGGGCTGCAGGCTTTCCTGCTGCCTTCAGCCTCAAAACCACCCTTTAACACTTGGCGCCACGGCAGGCCCAAAAATGGCCATCTGTCTGGAGATTGGTCCCACGCCCAAAGAGCCAGCAGGGAAAACTATGCCTTGTTCTCAAGCTCTTTGGGAACCGCTTGCGTAGCCCCACACACCTGGGGGCTGCAGGCTTTCCTGCTGCCTTCAGCCTCAAAACCACCCTTTCCCACTTGGCGCCGCGCCAGGCCCAAAAATGGCCATCTGTCTGGAGATTGGTCCCACGCACAAAGAGCCAGCAGGGAAAACTATGCCTTGTTCTAAAGCTCTTTGGGAACCGCTTGCGTAGCCCCACACACCTGGGGGCTGCAGGCTTTCCTGCTGCCTTCAGCCTCAAAACCACCCTATCCCACTTGGCACCGCGCCAGGCCCAAAAATGGCCATCTGTCTGGAGATTGGTCCCACGCCCAAAGAGCCAGCAGGGAAAACTATGCCTTGTTCTATAGCTCTTTTGGAACCGCTTGCGTAGCCCCACACACCTGGGGGCTGCAGGCTTTCCTGCTGCCTTCAGCCTCAAAACCACCCTTTCCCACTTGGCGCCGCGCCAGGCCCAAAAATGGCCATATCTCAGGAGATTGGTCCCACGCCCAAAGAGACAGCAGGGAAAACTATGCCTTGTTCTAAAGCTCTTTGGGAACCGCTTGCGTAGCCCCACAGACCTGGGGGCTGCAGGCTTTCCTGCTGCCTTCAGCCTCAAAACCACCCTTTCCCACTTGGCGCCGCGCCAGGCCCAAAAATGGCCATCTGTCTGGAGATTGGTCCGACGCCCAAAGAGCCAGCAGGGAAAACTATGCCTTGTTCTAAAGCTCTTTGGGAACCAGTTGCTTAGCCCCAAACACATGGGGGCTGCAGGCTTTCCTGCTGCCTTCAGCCTCAAAACCACCCTTTAACACTTGGCGCCGCGGCAGGCCCAAAAATGGCCATCTGTCTGGAGATTGGTCCCACGTCCAAAGAGCCAGCAGGGAAAACTATGCCTTGTTCTAAAGCTCTTTGGGAACCGCTTGCGTAGCCCCACACACCTGGGGGCTGCAGGCTTTCCTGCTGCCTTTAGCCTCAAAACCACCCTTTTGCACTTGGCGCCGCGCCAGGCCCAAAAATGGCCATCTGTCTGGAGATTGGTCCCACGCCCAAAGAGCCAGCAGGGAAAACTATGCCTTGTTCTAAAGCTCTTTGGGAACCGCTTGCGTAGCCCCACACACTTGGGGGCTGCAGGCTTTCCTGCTGCCTTCAGCCTCAAAACCACCCTTTCCCACTTGGCGCCGCGCCAGACACAAAAATGGCCTTATCTCTGGAGATTGGTCCCATGCACAAAGAGCCAGCAGGGAAAACTATGCCTTGTTCTCAAGCTCTTTGGGAACCGCTTGCATAGCCCCACACACTTGGGGGCTGCAGGCTTTCCTGCTGCCTTCAGCCTCAAAACCACCCTTTCGCACTTGGCGCCGCGCCAGGCACAAAAATGGCCTTATCTCTGGAGATTGGTCCCATGCACAAAGCGCCAGCAGGGAAAACTATGCCTTGTTCTAAAGCTCCTTGGGAACCGCTTGCGTAGCCTCACAGACCTGGGGGCTGCAGGCTTTCCTGCTGCCTTCAGCCTCAAAACCACCCTTTCCCACTTGTCGCCGCGCCAGGCCCAAAAATGTCCATCTGCCTGGAGATTGGTCCCACACCCAAAGAGCCAGCAGGGAAAAATATGCCTTGTTCTAAAGCTCTTTGGGAACCGCTTGCGTAGCCCCACACACCTGGGGGCTGCAGGCTTTCCTGCTGCCTTCAGCCTCAAAACCACCCTTTTCCACTTGGCGTCACGCCAGGCCCAAAAATGGCCATCTGCCTGGAGATTGGTCCCACGCCCAAAGAGCCAGCAGGGAAAACTATGCCTTGTTCTAAAGCTCTTTGGGAACCGCTTGCGTAGCCCCACAGACCTGGGGGCTGCAGGCTTTCCTGCTGCCTTCAGCCTCAAAACCACACTTTCCCACTTGGCGTCACGCCAGGCACAAAAATGGCCATATCTCTGGAGATTGGTCCCACGCCCAAAGAGCCAGCAGGGAAAACTATGCCTTGTTCTATAGCTCTTTGGGAACCGCTTGCGCAGCCCCACACACCTGGGGGCTGCAGGCTTTCCTGCTGCCTTTAGCCTCAAAACCACCCTTTTGCACTTGGCGCCGCGCCAGGCCCAAAAATGGCCATCTGTCTGGAGATTGGTCCCACGCCCAAAGAGCCAGCAGGGAAAACTATGCCTTGTTCTAAAGCTCTTTGGGAACCGCTTGCGTAGCCCCACACACCTGGGGGCTGCAGGCTTTCCTGCTGCCTTCAGCCTCAAAACCACCCTTTCCCACTTGGCGCCGCGCCAGACACAAAAATGGCCATATCTCAGGAGATTGGTCCCATGCACAAAGAGCCAGCAGGGAAAACTATGCCTTGTTCTCAAGCTCTTTGGGAACCGCTTGCATAGCCCCACACACTTGGGGGCTGCAGGCTTTCCTGCTGCCTTCAGCCTCAAAACCACCCTTTCGCACTTGGCGCCGCGCCAGGCACAAAAATGGCCTTATCTCTGGAGATTGGTCCCATGCACAAAGCGCCAGCAGGGAAAACTATGCCTTGTTCTAAAGCTCCTTGGGAACCGCTTGCGTAGCCTCACAGAGCTGGGGGCTGCAGGCTTTCCTGCTGCCTTCAGCCTCAAAACCACCCTTTTCCACTTGGCGTCACGCCAGGCCCAAAAATGTCCATCTGCCTGGAGATTGGTCCCACACCCAAAGAGCCAGCAGGGAAAAATATGCCTTGTTCTAAAGCTCTTTGGGAACCGCTTGCGTAGCCCCACACACCTGGGGGCTGCAGGCTTTCCTGCTGCCTTCAGCCTCAAAACCACCCTTTTCCACTTGGCGTCACGCCAGGCCCAAAAATGGCCATCTGCCTGGAGATTGGTCCCACGCCCAAAGAGCCAGCAGGGAAAACTATGCCTTGTTCTAAAGCTCTTTGGGAACCGCTTGCGTAGCCCCACAGACCTGGGGGCTGCAGGCTTTCCTGCTGCCTTCAGCCTCAAAACCACCCTTTCCCACTTGGCGTCATGCCAGGCCCAAAAATGGCCATCTGTCTGGAGATTGGTCCCACGCCCAAAGAGCCAGCAGGGAAAACTATGCCTTGTTCTAAAGCTCTTTGGGAACCGCTTGCGTAGCCCCACGCACCTGGGGGCTGCAGGCTTTCCTGCTGCCTTCAGCCTCAAAACCACCCTTTCCCACTTGGCGCCTCCCCAGCCACAACAATGGCCATCTGTCTGGAGATTGGTCCCACGCCCAAAGAGCCAGCAGGGAAAACTATGCCTTGTTCTAAAGCTCTTTGGGAACCGCTTGCGTAGCCCCACACACCTGGGGGCTTCAGGCTTTCCTGCTGCCTTCAGCCTCAAAACCACCCTTTCCCACTTGGCGCCGCCCCAGCCACAACAATGGCCATCTGTCTGGAGATTGGTCCCACGCCCAAAGAGCCAGCAGGGAAAACTATGCCTTGTTCTAAAGCTCTTTGGGAACCGCTTGCGTAGCCCCACACACCTGGGGGCTGCAGGCTTTCCTGCTGCCTTCAGCCTCAAAACCACCCTTTCCCACTTGGCGCCGCGCCAGGCACAAAAATGGCCATCTGTCTGCAGATTGTTCACACGCCCAAAGAGCCAGCAGGGAAAACTATGCCTTGTTCTAAAGCTCTTTGGGAACCGCTTGCGTAGCCCCACACACCTGGGGGCTGCAGGCTTTCCTGCTGCCTTCAGCCTCAAAACCACCCTTTCCCACTTGGCGCCGCGCCAGACACAAAAATGGCCATTTGTCTGGAGATTGGTCCCACGCCCAAAGAGCCAGCAGGGAAAACTATGCCTTGTTCTCAAGCTCTTTGGGAACCGCTTGCGTAGCCCCACACACCTGGGGGCTGCAGGCTTTCCTGCTGCCTTCAGCCTCAAAACCACCCTTTCCCACTTGGCGCCGCGCCAGGCACAAAAATGGCCATATCTCAGGAGATTGGTCCCACGCCCAAAGAGACAGCAGGGAAAACTATGCCTTGTTCTAAAGCTCTTTGGGAACCGCTTGCGTAGCCCCACACACCTGGGGGCTGCAGGCTTTCCTGCTGCCTTCAGCCTCAAAACCACCCTTTCCCACTTGGCACCGTGCCAGACACAAAAATGGCCTTATCTGTGGAGATTGGTCCCATGCACAAAGAGCCAGCATGGAAAACTATGCCTTGTTCTAAAGCTCTTTGGGAACCGCTTGCGTAGCCGCACAGACCTGGGGGCTGCAGGCTTTCCTGCTGCCTTCAGCCTCAAAACCACCCTTTCCCACTTGGCGCCGCGCCAGACACAAAAATGGCCATCTGCCTGGAGATTGTTCACACGCCCAAAGAGCCAGCAGGGAAAAATATGCCTTGTTCTAAAGCTCTTTGGGAACCGCTTGCGTAGCCCCACACACCTGGGGGCTGCAGGCTTTCCTGCTGCCTTCAGCCTCAAAACCACCCTTTTCCACTTGGCGTCACGCCAGGCCCAAAAATGGCCATCTGCCTGGAGATTGGTCCCACGCCCAAAGAGCCAGCAGGGAAAACTATGCCTTGTTCTAAAGCTCTTTGGGAACCGCTTGCGTAGCCCCACAGACCTGGGGGCTGCAGGCTTTCCTGCTGCCTTCAGCCTCAAAACCACACTTTCCCACTTGGCGTCACGCCAGGCACAAAAATGGCCATATCTCTGGAGATTGGTCCCACGCCCAAAGAGCCAGCAGGGAAAACTATGCCTTGTTCTAAAGCTCTTTGGGAACCGCTTGCGTAGCCCCACACACCTGGGGGCTGCAGGCTTTCCTGCTGCCTTTAGCCTCAAAACCACCCTTTTGCACTTGGCGCCGCGCCAGGCCCAAAAATGGCCATCTGTCTGGAGATTGGTCCCACGCCCAAAGAGCCAGCAGGGAAAACTATGCCTTGTTCTAAAGCTCTTTGGGAACCGCTTGCGTAGCCCCACACACCTGGGGGCTGCAGGCTTTCCTGCTGCCTTCAGCCTCAAAACCACCCTTTCCCACTTGGCGCCGCGCCAGACACAAAAATGGCCTTATCTCTGGAGATTGGTCCCATGCACAAAGAGCCAGCAGGGAAAACTATGCCTTGTTCTCAAGCTCTTTGGGAACCGCTTGCATAGCCCCACACACTTGGGGGCTGCAGGCTTTCCTGCTGCCTTCAGCCTCAAAACCACCCTTTCGCACTTGGCGCCGCGCCAGGCACAAAAATGGCCTTATCTCTGGAGATTGGTCCCATGCACAAAGCGCCAGCAGGGAAAACTATGCCTTGTTCTAAAGCTCCTTGGGAACCGCTTGCGTAGCCTCACAGACCTGGGGGCTGCAGGCTTTCCTGCTGCCTTCAGCCTCAAAACCACCCTTTTCCACTTGGCGTCACGCCAGGCCCAAAAATGTCCATCTGCCTGGAGATTGGTCCCACACCCAAAGAGCCAGCAGGGAAAAATATGCCTTGTTCTAAAGCTCTTTGGGAACCGCTTGCGTAGCCCCACACACCTGGGGGCTGCAGGCTTTCCTGCTGCCTTCAGCCTCAAAACCACCCTTTTCCACTTGGCGTCACGCCAGGCCCAAAAATGGCCATCTGCCTGGAGATTGGTCCCACGCCCAAAGAGCCAGCAGGGAAAACTATGCCTTGTTCTAAAGCTCTTTGGGAACCGCTTGCGTAGCCCCACAGACCTGGGGGCTGCAGGCTTTCCTGCTGCCTTCAGCCTCAAAACCACCCTTTCCCACTTGGCGTCACGCCAGGCCCAAAAATGGCCATCTGTCTGGAGATTGGTCCCACGCCCAAAGAGCCAGCAGGGAAAACTATGCCTTGTTCTAAAGCTCTTTGGGAACCGCTTGCGTAGCCCCACAGACCTGGGGGCTGCAGGCTTTCCTGCTGCCTTCAGCCTCAAAACCACCCTTTCCCACTTGGCGCCTCCCCAGCCACAACAATGGCCATCTGTCTGGAGATTGGTCCCACGCCCAAAGAGCCAGCAGGGAAAACTATGCCTTGTTCTAAAGCTCTTTGGGAACCGCTTGCGTAGCCCCACACACCTGGGGGCTTCAGGCTTTCCTGCTGCCTTCAGCCTCAAAACCACCCTTTCCCACTTGGCGCCGCCCCAGCCACAACAATGGCCATCTGTCTGGAGATTGGTCCCACGCCCAAAGAGCCAGCAGGGAAAACTATGCCTTGTTCTAAAGCTCTTTGGGAACCGCTTGCGTAGCCCCACACACCTGGGGGCTGCAGGCTTTCCTGCTGCCTTCAGCCTCAAAACCACCCTTTCCCACTTGGCGCCGCGCCAGGCAGAAAAATGGCCATCTGTCTGCAGATTGTTCACACGCCCAAAGAGCCAGCAGGGAAAACTATGCCTTGTTCTAAAGCTCTTTGGGAACCGCTTGCGTAGCCCCACACACCTGGGGGCTGCAGGCTTTCCTGCTGCCTTCAGCCTCAAAACCACCCTTTCCCACTTGGCGCCGCGCCAGACACAAAAATGGCCATTTGTCTGGAGATTGGTCCCACGCCCAAAGAGCCAGCAGGGAAAACTATGCCTTGTTCTCAAGCTCTTTGGGAACCGCTTGCGTAGCCCCACAGACCTGGGGGCTGCAGGCTTTCCTGCTGCCTTCAGCCTCAAAACCACCCTTTCCCACTTGGCGCCGCGCCAGGCCCAAAAATGGCCATATCTCAGGAGATTGGTCCCACGCCCAAAGAGACAGCAGGGAAAACTATGCCTTGTTCTAAAGCTCTTTGGGAACCGCTTGCGTAGCCCCACACACCTGGGGGCTGCAGGCTTTCCTGCTGCCTTCAGCCTCAAAACCACCCTTTCCCACTTGGCACCGTGCCAGACACAAAAATGGCCTTATCTGTGGAGATTGGTCCCATGCACAAAGAGCCAGCATGGAAAACTATGCCTTGTTCTAAAGCTCTTTGGGAACCGCTTGCGTAGCCGCACAGACCTGGGGGCTGCAGGCTTTCCTGCTGCCTTCAGCCTCAAAACCACCCTTTCCCACTTGGCGCCGCGCCAGACACAAAAATGGCCATCTGCCTGGAGATTGTTCACACGCCCAAAGAGCCAGCAGGGAAAAATATGCCTTGTTCTCAAGCTCTTTGGGAACCGCTTGCGTAGCCCCACACACCTGGGGGCTGCAGGCTTTCCTGCTGCCTTCAGCCTCAAAACCACCCTTTCCCACTTGGCGCCGCGCTAGGCCCAAAAATGGCCATATCTCAGGAGATTGGTCCCACGCCCAAAGAGCCAGCAGGGAAAACTATGCCTTGTTCTATAGCTCTTTGGGAACCGCTTGCGTAGCCCCACACACCTGGGGGCTGCAGGCTTTCCTGCTGCCTTCAGCCTCAAAACCACCCTTTCCCACTTGGCGTCACGCCAGGCCCAAAAATGGCCATCTGTCTGGAGGTTGGTCCCACGCCCAAAGAGCCAGCAGGGAAAACTATGCCTTGTTCTATAGCTCTTTGGGAACCGCTTGCTTAGCCCCACACACCTGGGGGCTGCAGGCTTTCCTGCTGCCTTCAGCCTCAAAACCACCCTTTCCCACTTGGCGCCGCGCCAGACACAAAAATGGCCATCTGTCTGCAGATTGTTCACACGCCCAAAGAGCCAGCAGGGAAAACTATGCCTTGTTCTAAAGCTCTTTGGGAACCGCTTGCGTAGCCCCACACACTTGGGGGCTGCAGGCTTTCCTGCTGCCTTCAGCCTCAAAACCACCCTTTCCCACTTGGCGCCGCGCCAGACACAAAAATGGCCATTTGTCTGGAGATTGGTCCCACCCCCAAAGAGCCAGCAGGGAAAACTATGCCTTGTTCTATAACACTTTGGGAACCGCTTGCTTAGCCCCACACACCTGGGGGCTGCAGGCTTTCCTGCTGCCTTCAGCCTCAAAACCACCCTTTCCCACTTGGCGCTGCGCTAGGCCCAAAAATGGCCATATCTCAGGAGATTGGTCCCACGCCCAAAGAGCCAGCAGGGAAAACTATGCCTTGTTCTATAGCTCTTTGGGAACCGCTTGCGTAGCCCCACACACCTGGGGGCTGCAGGCTTTCCTGCTGCCTTCAGCCTCAAAACCACCCTTTCCCACTTGGCGCCGCGCCAGACACAAAAATGGCCTTATCTGTGGAGATTGGTCCCATGCACAAAGAGCCAGCAGGGAAAACTATGCCTTGTTCTCAAGCTCTTTGGGAACCGCTTGCGTAGCCCCACACACCTGGGGGCTGCAGGCTTTCCTGCTGCCTTCAGCCTCAAAACCACCCTTTCCCACTTGGCGCCGCGCCAGGCCCAAAAATGGCCATATTTCAGGAGATTGGTCCCACGCCCAAAGAGACAGCAGGGAAAACTATGCCTTGTTCTAAAGCTCTTTGGGAACCGCTTGCGTAGCCCCACACACCTGGGGGCTGCAGGCTTTCCTGCTGCCTTCAGCCTCAAAACCACCCTTTCCCACTTGGCGCCGCGCCAGGAACAAAAATGGCCATCTGTCTGGAGATTGGTCCCACGCCCAAAGAGCCAGCAGGGAAAACTATGCCTTGTTCTAAAGCTCTTTGGGAACCGCTTGCGTAGCCCCACACACCTGGGGGCTGCAGGCTTTCCTGCTGCCTTGAGCCTCAAAACCACCCTTTCCCACTTGGCACCACGCCAGGCCCAAAAATGGCCATCTGTCTGGAGATTGGTCCCACGCCCAAAGAGCCAGCAGGGAAAACTATGCCTTGTTCTAAAGCTCTTTGGGAACCGCTTGCGTAGCCCCACAGACCTGGGGGCTGCAGGCTTTCCTGCTGCCTTCAGCCTCAAAACCACCCTTTCCCACTTGGCGCCGCGCTGGGCACAAAAATGGCCATATCTCTGGAGATTGGTCCCACGCCCAAAAATCCAACAGGGAAAAATATGCGTTGTTCTCAAGCTCTTTGGGAACCGCTTGCGTAGCCCCACAGACCTGGGGGCTGCAGGCTTTCCTGCTGCCTTTAGCCTCAAAACCACCCTTTCCCACTTGGCGCCGCGCCAGGAACAAAAATGGCCATCTGTCTGGAGATTGGTCCCACGTCCAAAGAGCCAGCAGGGAAAACTATGCCTTGTTCTAAAGCTCTTTCGGAACCGCTTGCGTAGCCCCACACACCTGGGGGATGCAGGCTTTCCTGCTGCCTTTAGCCTCAAAGCCACCCTTTCCCACTTGGCGCCGCGCCAGGCCCAAAAATGGCCATCTGTCTGGAGATTGGTCCCACGCCCAAAGAGCCAGCAGGGAAAACTATGCCTTGTTCTAAAGCTCTTTGGGAACCGCTTGCGTAGCCCCACACACCTGGGGGCTGCAGGCTTTCCTGCTGCCTTCAGCCTCAAAACCACCCTTTCCCACTTGGCACCGCGCCAGGCCCAAAAATGGCCTTATCTCTGGAGATTGGTCCCATGCACAAAGAGCCAGCAGGGAAAACTATGCCTTGTTCTAAAGCTCTTTGGGAACCGCTTGCATAGCCCCACACACTTGGGGGCTGCAGGCTTTCCTGCTGCCTTCAGCCTCAAAACCACCCTTTCCCACTTGGCGCCGCGCCAGGCACAAAAATGGCCTTATCTCTGGAGATTGGTCCCATGCCCAAAGAGCCAGCAGGGAAAACTATGCCTTGTTCTAAAGCTCCTTGGGAACCGCTTGCGTAGCCTCACAGACCTGGGGGCTGCAGGCTTTCCTGCTGCCTTCAGCCTCAAAACCACCCTTTTCCACTTGGCGTCACGCCAGGCCCAAAAATGTCCATCTGCCTGGAGATTGGTCCCACACCCAAAGAGCCAGCAGGGAAAAATATGCCTTGTTCTAAAGCTCTTTGGGAACCGCTTGCGTAGCCCCACACACCTGGGGGCTGCAGGCTTTCCTGCTGCCTTCAGCCTCAAAACCACCCTTTTCCACTTGGCGTCACGCCAGGCCCAAAAATGGCCATCTGCCTGGAGATTGGTCCCACATCCAAAGAGCCAGCAGGGAAAACTATGCCTTGTTCTCAAGCTCTTTGGGAACCGCTTGCGTAGCCCCACAGACCTGGGGGCTGCAGGCTTTCCTGCTGCCTTCAGCCTCAAAACCACCCTTTCCCACTTGGCGTCACGCCAGGCCCAAAAATGGCCATCTGTCTGGAGATTGGTCCCACGCCCAAAGAGCCAGCAGGGAAAACTATGCCTTGTTCTCAAGCTCTTTGGGAACCGCTTGCGTAGCCCCACACACCTGGGGGCTGCAGGCTTTCCTGCTGCCTTCAGCCTCAAAACCACCCTTTCCCACTTGGCGCCTCCCCAGCCACAACAATGGCCATCTGTCTGGAGATTGGTCCCACGCCCAAAGAGCCAGCAGGGAAAACTATGCCTTGTTCTAAAGCTCTTTGGGAACCGCTTGCGTAGCCCCACACACCTGGGGGCTGCAGGCTTTCCTGCTGCCTTCAGCCTCAAAACCACCCTTTCCCACTTGGCGCCGTCCCAGCCACAACAATGGCCATCTGTCTGGAGATTGGTCCCACGCCCAAAGAGCCAGCAGGGAAAACTATGCCTTGTTCTAAAGCTCTTTGGGAACCGCTTGCGTAGCCCCACACACCTGGGGGCTGCAGGCTTTCCTGCTGCCTTCAGCCTCAAAACCACCCTTTCCCACTTGGCGCCGCGCCAGACACAAAAATGGCCATCTGTCTGCAGATTGTTCACACGCCCAAAGAGCCAGCAGGGAAAACTATGCCTTGTTCTAAAGCTCTTTGGGAACCGCTTGCGTAGCCCCACACACCTGGGGGCTGCAGGCTTTCCTGCTGCCTTCAGCCTCAAAACCACCCTTTCCCACTTGGCGCCGCGCCAGACACAAAAATGGCCATTTGTCTGGAGATTGGTCCCACGCCCAAAGAACCAGCAGGGAAAACTATGCCTTGTTCTCAAGCTCTTTGGGAACCGCTTGCGTAGCCCCACACACCTGGGGGCTGCAGGCTTTCCTGCTGCCTTCAGCCTCAAAACCACCCTTTCCCACTTGGCGCCGCGCCAGACACAAAAATGGCCATTTGTCTGGAGATTGGTCCCACGCCCAAAGAGCCAGCAGGGAAAACTATGCCTTGTTCTATAGCTCTTTGGGAACCGCTTGCGTAGCCCCACACACCTGGGGGCTGCAGGCTTTCCTGCTGCCTTCAGCCTCAAAACCACCCTTTCCCACTTGGCGCCGCGCTAGGCCCAAAAATGGCCATATCTCAGGAGATTGGTCCCACGCCCAAAGAGCCAGCAGGGAAAACTATGCCTTGTTCGAAAGCTCTTTGGGAACCACCTGCGTAGCCCCACACACCTGGGGGCTGCAGGCTTTCCTGCTGCCTTCAGCCTCAAAACCACCCTTTCCCACTTGGCGCCGCGCCAGACACAAAAATGGCCATTTGTCTGGAGATTGTTCACACGCCCAAAGAGCCAGCAGGGAAAACTATGCCTTGTTCTAAAGCTCTTTGGGAACCGCTTGCGTAGCCCCACACACCTGGGAGCTGCAGGCTTTCCTGCTGCCTTCAGCCTCAAAACCACCCTTTCCCACTTGGCGCCGCGCCAGACACAAAAATGGCCATTTGTCTGGAGATTGGTCCCACGCCCAAAGAGCAAGCAGGGAAAACTATGCCTTGTTCTAAAGCTCTTTGGGAACCGCTTGCGTAGCCCCACACACCTTGGGGCTGCAGGCTTTCCTGCTGCCTTCAGCCTCAAAACCACCCTTTCCCACTTGGCACCGTGCCAGACACAAAAATGGCCTTATCTGTGGAGATTGGTCCCATGCACAAAGAGCCAGCATGGAAAACTATGCCTTGTTCTAAAGCTCTTTGGGAACCGCTTGCGTAGCCGCACAGACCTGGGGGCTGCAGGCTTTCCTGCTGCCTTCAGCCTCAAAACCACCCTTTCCCACTTGGCGTCACGCCAGGGTCAAAAATGGCCATCTGTCTGGAGATTGGTCCCATGCCCAAAGAGCCAGCAGGGAAAAATATGCCTTGTTCTAAAGCTCTTTGGGAACCGCTTGCGTAGCCCCACAGACCTGGGGGCTGCAGGCTTTCCTGCTGCCTTCAGCCTCAAAACCACCCTTTCCCACTTGGCGCCGCGCCGGGCCCAAAAATGGCCATCTGCCTGGAGATTGGTCCCACGCCCAAAGAGCCAGCAGGGAAAACTATGCCTTGTTCTCAAGCTCTTTGGGAACCGCTTGCGTAGCCCCACACACCTGGGGGCTGCAGGCTTTCCTGCTGCCTTCAGCCTCAAAACCACCCTTTTCCACTTGGCGTCACGCCAAGCCGAAAAATGGCCATCTGTCTGGAGATTGTTCACACGCCCAAAGAGCCAGCAGGGAAAACTATGCCTTGTTCTAAAGCTCTTTGGGAACCGCTTGCGTAGCCCCACACACCTGGGGGCTGCAGGCTTTCCTGCTGCCTTCAGCCTCAAAACCACCCTTTCCCACTTGGCGCCGCGCCAGGCACAAAAATGGACATTTGTCTGGAGATTGGTCCCACGCCCAAAGAGCCAGCAGGGAAAACTATGCCTTGTTCTATAGCTCTTTGGGAACCGCTTGCGTAGCCCCACACACCTGGGGGCTGCAGGCTTTCCTGCTGCCTGCAGCCTCAAAACCACCCTTTCCCACTTGGCGCCGCGCTAGGCCCAAAAATGGCCATATCTCAGGAGATTGGTCCCACGCCCAAAGAGCCAGCAGGGAAAACTATGCCTTGTTCTAAAGCTCTTTGGGAACCGCTTGCGTAGCCCCACACACCTGGGGGCTGCAGGCTTTCCTGCTGCCTTCAGCCTCAAAACCACCCTTTCCCACTTGGCGCCGCGCCAGACACAAAAATGGCCATTTGTCTGGAGATTGTTCACACGCCCAAAGAGCCAGCAGGGAAAACTATGCCTTGTTCTCAAGCTCTTTGGGAACCGCTTGCGTAGCCCCACACACCTGGGGGCTGCAGGCTTTCCTGCTGCCTTCAGCCTCAAAACCACCCTTTCCCACTTGGCGCCGCGCCAGACACAACAATGGCCATTTGTCTGGAGATTGGTCCCACGCCCAAAGAGCCAGCAGGGAAAACTATGCCTTGTTCTCAAGCTCTTTGGGAACCGCTTGCGTAGCCCCACAGACCTGGGGGCTGCAGGCTTTCCTGCTGCCTTCAGCCTCAAAACCACCCTTTCCCACTTGGCGCCGCGCCAGGCCCAAACATGGCCATATCTCAGGAGACTGGTCCCACGCCCAAAGAGCCAGCAGGGAAAACTATGCCTTGTTCTAAAGCTCTTTGGGAACCGCTTGCGTAGCCCCACACAGCTGGGGGCTGCAGGCTTTCCTGCTGCCTTCAGCCTCAAAACCACCCTTTCCCACTTGGCACCGTGCCAGACACAAAAATGGCCTTATCTGTGGAGATTGGTCCCATGCACAAAGAGCCAGCATGGAAAACTATGCCTTGTTCTAAAGCTCTTTGGGAACCGCTTGCATAGCCCCACACACTTGGGGGCTGCAGGCTTTCCTGCTGCCTTCAGCCTCAAAACCACCCTTTCCCACTTGGCGTCACGCCAGGCCCAAAAATGGCCATCTGTCTGGAGATTGGTCCCATGCCCAAAGAGCCAGCAGGGAAAAATATGCCTTGTTCTAAAGCTCTTTGGGAACCGCTTGCGTAGCCCCACAGACCTGGGGGCTGCAGGCTTTCCTGCTGCCTTCAGCCTCAAAACCACCCTTTCCCACTTGGCGCCGCGCCGGGCCCAAAAATGGCCATCTGCCTGGAGATTGGTCCCACGCCCAAAGAGCCAGCAGGGAAAACTATGCCTTGTTCTCAAGCTCTTTGGGAACCGCTTGCGTAGACCCACACACCTGGGGGCTGCAGGCTTTCCTGCTGCCTTCAGCCTCAAAACCACCCTTTTCCACTTGGCGTCACGCCAAGCCGAAAAATGGCCATCTGTCTGGAGATTGTTCACACGCCCAAAGAGCCAGCAGGGAAAACTATGCCTTGTTCTAAAGCTCTTTGGGAACCGCTTGCGTAGCCCCACAGACCTGGGGGCTGCAGGCTTTCCTGCTGCCTTCAGCCTCAAAACCACCCTTTCCCACTTGGCGCCGCGCCAGGCACAAAAATGGCCATTTGTCTGGAGATTGGTCCCACGCCCAAAGAGCCAGCAGGGAAAACTATGCCTTGTTCTATAGCTCTTTGGGAACCGCTTGCGTAGCCCCACACACCTGGGGGCTGCAGGCTTTCCTGCTGCCTTCAGCCTCAAAACCACCCTTTCCCACTTGGCGCCGACCCAGGCCCAAAAATGGCCATATCTCAGGAGATTGGTCCCACGCCCAAAGAGCCAGCAGGGAAAACTATGCCTTGTTCGAAAGCTCTTTGGGAACCGCTTGCGTAGCCCCACACACCTGGGGGCTGCAGGCTTTCCTGCTGCCTTCAGCCTCAAAACCACCCTTTCCCACTTGGCGCAGACCCAGGCCCAAAAATAGCCTTATCTGTGGAGATTGGTCCCATGCACAAAGAGCCAGCAGGGAAAACTATGCCTTGTTCTAAAGCTCTTTGGGAACCGCTTGCTTAGCCCCACACACCTGGGGGATGCAGGCTTTCCTGCTGCCTTCAGCCTCAAAACCACCCTTTCCCACTTGGCGCCGCGCCAGGCCCAAAAATGGCCTTATCTGTGGAGATTGGTCCCACGCACAAAGAGCCAGCAGGGAAAACTATGCCTTGTTCTCAAGCTCTTTGGGAACCGCTTGCGTAGCCCCACACACCTGGGGGCTGCAGGCTTTCCTGCTGCCTTCAGCCTCAAAACCACCCTTTCCCACTTGGCGTCACGCCAGGCCCAAAAATGGCCATCTGTCTGGAGATTGGTCCCACGCCCAAAGAGCCAGCAGGGAAAACTATGCCTTGTTCTCAAGCTCTTTGGGAACCGCTTGCGTAGCCCCACACACCTGGGGGCTGCAGGCTTTCCTGCTGCCTTCAGCCTCAAAACCACCCTTTCCCACTTGGCGCCGCGCTAGGCCCAAAAATGGCCATATCTCAGGAGATTGGTCCCACGCCCAAAGAGCCAGCAGGGAAAACTATGCCTTGTTCTATAGCTCTTTGGGAACCGCTTGCGTAGCCCCACACACCTGGGGGCTGCAGGCTTTCCTGCTGCCTTCAGCCTCAAAACCACCCTTTCCCACTTGGTGCCGCGCGAGGCTCAAAAATGGCCTTATCTCTGGAGATTGGTCCCACGCCCAAAGAGCCAGCAGGGAAAACTATGCCTTGTTCTAAAGCTCTTTGGGAACCGCTTGCGTAGCCCCACAGACCTGGGGGCTGCAGGCTTTCCTGCTGCCTTCAGCCTCAAAACCACCCTTTCCCACTTGGCGCCGCGCTAGGCCCAAAAATGGCCATATCTCAGGAGATTGGTCCCACGCCCAAAGAGCCAGCAGGGAAAACTATGCCTTGTTCTCAAGCTCTTTGGGAACCGCTTGCGTAGCCCCACAGACCTGGGGGCTGCAGGCTTTCCTGCTGCCTTCAGCCTCAAAACCACCCTTTCCCACTTGGCGCCGCGCTAGGCCCAAAAATGGCCATATCTCAGGAGATTGGTCCCACGCCCAAAGAGCCAGCAGGGAAAACTATGCCTTGTTCGAAAGCTCTTTGGGAACCGCTTGCGTAGCCCCACACACCTGGGGGCTGCAGGCTTTCCTGCTGCCTTCAGCCTCAAAACCACCCTTTCCCACTTGGCGCCGCGCCAGGCACAAAAATGGCCTTCTCTGTGGAGATTGGTCCCATGCACAAAGAGCCAGCAGGGAAAACTATGCCTTGTTCTCAAGCTCTTTGGGAACCGCTTGCGTAGCCCCACAGACCTGGGGGCTGCAGGCTTTCCTGCTGCCTTCAGCCTCAAAACCACCCTTTCCCACTTGGCGTCACGCCAGGCCCAAAAATGGCCATCTGTCTGGAGATTGGTCCCATGCACAAAGAGCCAGCAGGGAAAACTATGCCTTGTTCTAAAGCTCTTTCGGAACCGCTTGCGTAGCCCCACACACCTGGGGGCTGCAGGCTTTCCTGCTGCCTTCAGCCTCAAAACCACCCTTTCCCACTTGTCGCCGCGCTAGGCACAAAAATGGCCATATCTCTGGAGATTGGTCCCACGCCCAAAGAGCCAGCAGGGAAAACTATGCCTTGTTCTCAAGCTCTTTGGGAACCGCTTGCGTAGCCCCACACACCTGGGGGCTGCAGGCTTTCCTGCTGCCTTCAGCCTCAAAACCACCCTTTCCCACTTGGCGTCACGCCAGGCCCAAAAATGGCCATCTGTCTGGAGATTGGTCCCACGCCCAAAGAGCCAGCAGGGAAAACTATGCCTTGTTCTCAAGCTCTTTGGGAACCGCTTGCGTAGCCCCACACACCTGGGGGCTGCAGGCTTTCCTGCTGCCTTCAGCCTCAAAACCACCCTTTCCCACTTGGCGTCACGCCAGGCCCAAAAATGGCCATCTGTCTGGAGATTGGTCCCACGCCCAAAGAGCCAGCAGGGAAAACTATGCCTTGTTCTAAAGCTCTTTGGGAACCGCTTGCGTAGCCCCACACACCTGGGGGCTGCAGGCTTTCCTGCTGCCTTCAGCCTCAAAACCACCCTTTTCCACTTGGCGTCACGCCAAGACGAAAAATGGCCATCTGTCTGGAGATTGGTCCCACGCCCAAAGAGCCAGCAGGGAAAACTATGCCTTGTTCTCAAGCTCTTTGGGAACCGCTTGCGTAGCCCCACACACTTGGGGGCTGCAGGCTTTCCTGCTGCCTTCAGCCTCAAAACCACCCTTTCCCACTTGGCGTCACGCCAGGCCCAAAAATGGCCATCTGTCTGGAGATTGGTCCCACGCCCAAAGAGCCAGCAGGGAAAACTATGCCTTGTTCTATAGCTCTTTGGGAACCGCTTGCTTAGCCCCACACACCTGGGGGCTGCAGGCTTTCCTGCTGCCTTCAGCCTCAAAACCACCCTTTCCCACTTGGCGCCGCGCTAGGCCCAAAAATGGCCATATCTCAGGAGATTGGTCCCACGCACAAAGAGCCAGCAGGGAAAACTATGCCTTGTTCTATAGCTCTTTGGGAACCGCTTGCGTAGCCCCACACACCTGGGGGCTGCAGGCTTTCCTGCTGCCTTCAGCCTCAAAACCACCCTTTCCCACTTGGCGCCGCGCCAGACACAAAAATGGCCTTATCTGTGGAGATTGGTCCCATGCACAAACAGCCAGCAGGGAAAACTATGCCTTGTTCTAAAGCTCTTTGGGAACTGCTTGCGTAGCCCCACACACCTGGGGGCTGCAGGCTTTCCTGCTGCCTTCAGCCTCAAAACCACCCTTTCCCACTTGGCGCCGCGCTAGGCCCAAAAATGGCCATATCTCAGGAGATTGGTCCCACGCCCAAAGAGCCAGCAGGGAAAACTATGCCTTGTTCTATAGCTCTTTGGGAACCGCTTGCGTAGCCCCACACACCTGGGGGCTGCAGGCTTTCCTGCTGCCTTCAGCCTCAAAACCACCCTTTAACACTTGGCGCCGCGCCAGACACAAAAATGGCCTTATCTGTGGAGATTGGTCCCATGCACAAAGAGCCAGCAGGGAAAACTATGCCTTGTTCTAAAGCTCTTTGGGAACCGCTTGCGTAGCCCCACACACCTGGGGGCTGCAGGCTTTCCTGCTGCCTTCAGCCTCAAAACCACCCTTTCCCACTTGGCGCCGCGCTAGGCCCAATAATGGCCATATCTCAGGAGATTGGTCCCACGCCCAAAGAGCCAGCAGGGAAAACTATGCCTTGTTCTATAGCTCTTTGGGAACCGCTTGCGTAGCCCCACACACCTGGGGGCTGCAGGCTTTCCTGCTGCCTTCAGCCTCAAAACCACCCTTTCCCACTTGGCGCCGCGCCAGGCACAAAAATGGCCATATCTCAGGAGATTGGTCCCACGCCCAAAGAGCCAGCAGGGAAAACTATGCCTTGTTCTAAAGCTCTTTGGGAACCGCTTGCGTAGCCCCACACACCTGGGGGCTGCAGGCTTTCCTGCTGCCTTTAGCCTCAAAACCACCCTTTCCCACTTGGCGCCGCGCTAGGCCCAAAAATGGCCATATCTCAGGAGATTGGTCCCACGCCCAAAGAGCCAGCAGGGAAAACTATGCCTTGTTCTAAAGCTCTTTGGGAACCGCTTGCGTAGCCCCACACACCTGGGGGCTGCAGGCTTTCCTGCTGCCTTCAGCCTCAAAACCACCCTTTCCCACTTGGCACCGCGCCAGGCCCAAAAATGGCCTTATCTGTGGAGATTGCTCCCATGCACAAAGAGCCAGCAGGGAAAACTATGCCTTGTTCTCAAGCTCTTTGGAAACCGCTTGCGTAGCCCCACAGACCTGGGGGCTAAAGGCTTTCCTGCTGCCTTCAGCCTCAAAACCACCCTTTTCCACTTGGCGTCACGCCAGGCCCAAAAATGGCCATCTGTCTGGAGATTGGTCCCATGCACAAAGAGCCAGCAGGGAAAACTATGCCTTGTTCTAAAGCTCTTTGGGAACCGCTTGCGTAGCCCCACACACCTGGGGGCTGCAGGCTTTCCTGCTGCCTTCAGCCTCAAAACCACCCTTTCCCACTTGGCGCCGCGCTAGGCCCAAAAATGGCCATATCTCAGGAGATTGGTCCCACGCCAAAAGAGCCAGCAGGGAAAACTATGCCTTGTTCTCAAGCTCTTTGGGAACCGCTTGCTTAGCCCCACACACCTGGGGGCTGCCGGCTTTCCTGCTGCCTTCAGCCTCAAAACCACCCTTTCCCACTTGGCACCACGCCGGGCCCAAAAATGGCCATCTGTCTGGAGATTGGTCCCACGCCCAAAGAGCCAGCTGGGAAAATTATGCCTTGTTCTAAAGCTCTTTGGGAACCGCTTGCGTAGCCCCACACACCTGGGGGCTGCAGGCTTTCCTGCTGCCTTCAGCCTCAAAACCACCCTTTCCCACTTGGCGTCACGCCAGGCCCAAAAATGGCCATCTGTCTGGAAATTGGTCCCACGCCCAAAGAGCCAGCAGGGAAAACTATGCCTTGTTCTAAAGCTCTTTGGGAACCAGTTGCTTAGCCCCACACACCTGGGGGCTGCAGGCTTTCCTGCTGCCTTCAGCCTCAAAACCACCCTTTCCCACTTGGCGCCGCGCTAGGCCAAAAAATGGCCATATCTCTGGAGATTGGTCCCACGCCCAAAGAGCCAGCAGGGAAAACTATGCCTTGTTCTATAGCTCTTTGGGAACCGCTTGCGTAGCCCCACACACTTGGGGGCTGCAGGCTTTCCTGCTGCCTTCAGCCTCAAAACCACCCTTTCCCACTTGGCGCCGCGCCAGGCACAACAATGGCCATCTGTCTGGAGATTGGTCCCACGCCCAAAGAGCCAGCAGGGAAAACTATGCCTTGTTCTCAAGCTCTTTGGGAACCGCTTGCGTAGCCCCACAGACCTGGGGGCTGCAGGCTTTCCTGCTGCCTTCAGCCTCAAAACCACCCTTTCCCACTTGGCGCCGCGCTAGGCCCAAAAATGGCCATATCTCAGGAGATTGGTCCCACGCCCAAAGAGCCAGCAGGGAAAACTATGCCTTGTTCTCAAGCTCTTTGGGAACCGCTTGCGTAGCCCCACAGACCTGGGGGCTGCAGGCTTTCCTGCTGCCTTCAGCCTCAAAACCACCCTTTCCCACTTGGCGTCACGCCAGGCCCAAAAATGGCCATCTGTCTGGAGATTGGTCCCACGCCCAAAGAGCCAGCAGGGAAAACTATGCCTTGTTCTCAAGCTCTTTGGGAACCGCTTGCGTAGCCCCACACACCTGGGGGCTGCAGGCTTTCCTGCTGCCTTCAGCCTCAAAACCACCCTTTCCCACTTGGCGCCGCGCTAGACCCAAAAATGGCCATATCTCAGGAGATTGGTCCCACGCACAAAGAGCCAGCAGGGAAAACTATGCCTTGTTCTATAGCTCTTTGGGAACCGCTTGCGTAGCCCCACACACCTGGGGGCTGCAGGCTTTCCTGCTGCCTTCAGCCTCAAAACCACCCTTTCCCACTTGGCGCCGCGCCAGACACAAAAATGGCCTTATCTGTGGAGATTGGTCCCATGCACAAACAGCCAGCAGGGAAAACTATGCCTTGTTCTAAAGCTCTTTGGGAACTGCTTGCGTAGCCCCACACACCTGGGGGCTGCAGGCTTTCCTGCTGCCTTCAGCCTCAAAACCACCCTTTCCCACTTGGCGCCGCGCTAGGCCCAAAAATGGCCATATCTCAGGAGATTGGTCCCACGCCCAAAGAGCCAGCAGGGAAAACTATGCCTTGTTCTATAGCTCTTTGGGAACCGCTTGCGTAGCCCCACACACCTGGGGGCTGCAGGCTTTCCTGCTGCCTTCAGCCTCAAAACCACCCTTTAACACTTGGCGCCGCGCCAGACACAAAAATGGCCTTCTCTGTGGAGACTGGTCCCATGCACAAAGAGCCAGCAGGGAAAACTATGCCTTGTTCTAAAGCTCTTTGGGAACCGCTTGCGTAGCCCCACACACCTGGGGGCTGCAGGCTTTCCTGCTGCCTTCAGCCTCAAAACCACCCTTTCCCACTTGGCGCCGCGCTAGGCCCAATAATGGCCATATCTCAGGAGATTGGTCCCACGCCCAAAGAGCCAGCAGGGAAAACTATGCCTTGTTCTATAGCTCTTTGGGAACCGCTTGCGTAGCCCCACACACCTGGGGGCTGCAGGCTTTCCTGCTGCCTTCAGCCTCAAAACCACCCTTTCCCACTTGGCGCCGCGCCAGGCCCAAAAATGGCCTTCTCTGTGGAGATTGGTCCCACGCCCAAAGAGCCAGCAGGGAAAACTATGCCTTGTTCTAAAGCTCTTTGGGAACCGCTTGCGTAGCCCCACACACCTGGGGGCTGCAGGCTTTCCTGCTGCCTTTAGCCTCAAAACCACCCTTTCCCACTTGGCGCCGCGCTAGGCCCAAAAATGGCCATATCTCAGGAGATTGGTCCCACGCCCAAAGAGCCAGCAGGGAAAACTATGCCTTGTTCTAAAGCTCTTTGGGAACCGCTTGCGTAGCCCCACACACCTGGGGGCTGCAGGCTTTCCTGCTGCCTTCAGCCTCAAAACCACCCTTTCCCACTTGGCACCGCGCCAGGCCCAAAAATGGCCTTATCTGTGGAGATTGGTCCCATGCACAAAGAGCCAGCAGGGAAAACTATGCCTTGTTCTCAAGCTCTTTGGAAACCGCTTGCGTAGCCCCACAGACCTGGGGGCTAAAGGCTTTCCTGCTGCCTTCAGCCTCAAAACCACCCTTTTCCACTTGGCGTCACGCCAGGCCCAAAAATGGCCATCTGTCTGGAGATTGGTCCCATGCACAAAGAGCCAGCAGGGAAAACTATGCCTTGTTCTAAAGCTCTTTGGGAACCGCTTGCGTAGCCCCACACACCTGGGGGCTGCAGGCTTTCCTGCTGCCTTCAGCCTCAAAACCACCCTTTCCCACTTGGCGCCGCGCTAGGCCCAAAAATGGCCATATCTCAGGAGACTGGTCCCACGCCAAAAGAGCCAGCAGGGAAAACTATGCCTTGTTCTCAAGCTCTTTGGGAACCGCTTGCTTAGCCCCACACACCTGGGGGCTGCCGGCTTTCCTGCTGCCTTCAGCCTCAAAACCACCCTTTCCCACTTGGCACCACGCCGGGCCCAAAAATGGCCATCTGTCTGGAGATTGGTCCCACGCCCAAAGAGCCAGCTGGGAAAATTATGCCTTGTTCTAAAGCTCTTTGGGAACCGCTTGCGTAGCCCCACACACCTGGGGGCTGCAGGCTTTCCTGCTGCCTTCAGCCTCAAAACCACCCTTTCCCACTTGGCGTCACGCCAGGCCCAAAAATGGCCATCTGTCTGGAGATTGGTCCCACGCCCAAAGAGCCAGCAGGGAAAACTATGCCTTGTTCTAAAGCTCTTTGGGAACCAGTTGCTTAGCCCCACACACCTGGGGGCTGCAGGCTTTCCTGCTGCCTTCAGCCTCAAAACCACCCTTTCCCACTTGGCGCCGCGCTAGGCCAAAAAATGGCCATATCTCTGGAGATTGGTCCCACGCCCAAAGAGCCAGCAGGGAAAACTATGCCTTGTTCTATAGCTCTTTGGGAACCGCTTGCGTAGCCCCACACACTTGGGGGCTGCAGGCTTTCCTGCTGCCTTCAACCTCAAAACCACCCTTTCCCACTTGGCGCCGCGCCAGGCACAACAATGGCCATCTGTCTGGAGATTGGTCCCACGCCCAAAGAGCCAGCAGGGAAAACTATGCCTTGTTCTCAAGCTCTTTGGGAACCGCTTGCGTAGCCCCACAGACCTGGGGGCTGCAGGCTTTCCTGCTGCCTTCAGCCTCAAAACCACCCTTTCCCACTTGGCGCCGCGCTAGGCCCAAAAATGGCCATATCTCAGGAGATTGGTCCCACGCCCAAAGAGCCAGCAGGGAAAACTATGCCTTGTTCTAAAGCTCTTTGGGAACCGCTTGCGTAGCCCCACAGACCTGGGGGCTGCAGGCTTTCCTGCTGCCTTCAGCCTCAAAACCACCCTTTCCCACTTGGCGTCACGCCAGGCCCAAAAATGGCCATCTGTCTGGAGATTGGTCCCACGCCCAAAGAGCCAGCAGGGAAAACTATGCCTTGTTCTAAAGCTCTTTGGGAACCGCTTGCGTAGCCCCACACACCTGGGGGCTGCAGGCTTTCCTGCTGCCTTCAGCCTCAAAACCACCCTTTCCCACTTGGCGTCACGCCAGGCCCAAAAATGGCCATCTGTCTGGAGATTGGTCCCACACCCAAAGAGCCAGCAGGGAAAACTATGCCTTGTTCTAAAGCTCTTTGGGAACCGCTTGCTTAGCCCCACACACCTGGGGGCTGCCGGCTTTCCTGCTGCCTTCAGCCTCAAAACCACCCTTTCCCACTTGGCGCCGCGCCGGGCCCAAAAATGGCCATCTGTCTGGAGATTGGTCCCACGCCCAAAGAGCCAGCAGGGAAAATTATGCCTTGTTCTAAAGCTCTTTGGGAACCGCTTGCGTAGCCCCACAGACCTGGGGGCTGCAGGCTTTCCTGCTGCCTTCAGCCTCAAAACCACCCTTTCCCACTTGGCGCCGCGCCGGGCCCAAAAATGGCCCTCTGTCTGGAGATTGGTTCCACGCCCAAAGAGCCAGCAGGGAAAACTATGCCTTGTTCTAAAGCTCTTTGGGAACCGCTTGCGTAGCCCCACACACTTGGGGGCTGCAGGCTTTCCTGCTGCCTTCAGCCTCAAAACCACCCTTTCCCACTTGGCGTCACGCCAGGCCCAAAAATGGCCATCTGTCTGGAGATTGGTCCCACGCCCAAAGAGCCAGCAGGGAAAACTATGCCTTGTTCTATAGCTCTTTGGGAACCGCTTGCTTAGCCCCACACACCTGGGGGCTGCAGGCTTTCCTGCTGCCTTCAGCCTCAAAACCACCCTTTCCCACTTGGCGCCGCGCTAGGCCCAAAAATGGCCTTATCTCAGGAGATTGGTCCCACGCCCAAAGAGCCAGCAGGGAAAACTATGCCTTGTTCTATAGCTCTTTGGGAACCGCTTGCGTAGCCCCACAGACCTGGGGGCTGCAGGCTTTCCTGCTGCCTTCAGCCTCAAAACCACCCTTTCCCACTTGGCGCCGCGCCAGACACAAAAATGGCCTTATCTGTGGAGATTGGTCCCATGCACAAACAGCCAGCAGGGAAAACTATGCCTTGTTCTAAAGCTCTTTGGGAACCGCTTGCGTAGCCCCACACACCTGGGGGCTGCAGGCTTTCCTGCTGCCTTCAGCCTCAAAACCACCCTTTCCCACTTGGCGCCGCGCTTGGCACAAAAATGGCCATATCTCAGGAGATTGGTCCCACGCCCAAAGAGCCAGCAGGGAAAACTATGCCTTGTTCTAAAGCTCTTTGGGAACCGCTTGCGTAGCCCCACAGACCTGGGGGCTGCAGGCTTTCCTGCTGCCTTCAGCCTCAAAACCACCCTTTCCCACTTGGCGCCGCGCCACACACAAAAATGGCCTTATCTGTGGAGATTGGTCCCATGCACAAAGAGCCAGCAGGGAAAACTATGCCTTGTTCTAAAGCTCTTTGGGAACCGCTTGCGTAGCCCCACAGACCTGGGGGCTGCAGGCTTTCCTGCTGCCTTCAGCCTCAAAACCACCCTTTCCCACTTGGCGCCGCGCTAGGCCCAATAATGGCCATATCTCAGGAGATTGGTCCCACGCCCAAAGAGCCAGCAGGGAAAACTATGCCTTGTTCTATAGCTCTTTGGGAACCGCTTGCGTAGCCCCACACACCTGGGGGCTGCAGGCTTTCCTGCTGCCTTCAGCCTCAAAACCACCCTATCCCACTTGGCGCCGCGCCAGGCACAAAAATGGCCTTCTCTGTGGAGATTGGTCCCATGCACAAAGAGCCAGCAGGGAAAACTATGCCTTGTTCTAAAGCTCTTTGGGAACCGCTTGCTTAGCCCCACACACCTGGGGGCTGCAGGCTTTCCTGCTGCCTTTAGCCTCAAAACCACCCTTTCCCACTTGGCGCCGCGCTAGGCCCAAAAATGGCCATATCTCAGGAGATTGGTCCCACGCCCAAAGAGCCAGCAGGGAAAACTCTGCCTTTTTCTAAAGCTCCTTGGGAACCGCTTGCGTAGCCCCACAGACCTGGGGGCTGCAGGCTTTCCTGCTGCCTTCAGCCTCAAAACCACCCTTTCCCACTTGGCGTCACGCCAGGCAGAGAAATGGCCATCTGTCTGGAGATTGGTCCCACGCCCAAAGAGCCAGCAGGGAAAACTATGCCTTGTTCGAAAGCTCTTTGGGAACCGCTTGCGTAGCCCCACACACCTGGGGGCTGCAGGCTTTCCTGCTGCCTTCAGCCTCAAAACCACCCTTTCCCACTTGGCGTCACGCCAGGCCCAAAAATGGCCATCTGTCTGGAGATTGGTCCCACGCCCAAAGAGCCAGCAGGGAAAACTGTGCCTTGTTCTAAAGCTCTTTGGGAACCAGTTGCTTAGCCCCACACACCTGGGGGCTGCAGGCTTTCCTGCTGCCTTCAGCCTCAAAACCACCCTTTCCCACTTGGCGCCGCGCTAGGCCCAAAAATGGCCATCTGTCTGGAGATTGGTCCAAAGCCCAAAGAGCCAGCAGGGAAAACTATGCCTTGTTCTAAAGCTCTTTGGGAACCGCTTGCGTAGCCCCACACACCTGGGGGCTGCAGGCTTTCCTGCTGCCTTCAGCCTCAAAACCACCCTTTCCCACTTGGCGCCGCGCCAGGCCCAAAAATGGCCATCTGTCTGGAGATTGGTCCCACGCCCAAAGAGCCAGCAGGGAAAACTATGCCTTGTTCGAAAGCTCTTTGGGAACCGCTTGCGTAGCCCCACACACCTGGGGGCTGCAGGCTTTCCTGCTGCCTTCAGCCTCAAAACCACCCTTTCCCACTTGGCGTCACGCCAGGCCCAAAAATGGCCATCTGTCTGGAGATTGGTCCCACGCCCAAAGAGCCAGCAGGGAAAACTATGCCTTGTTCTAAAGCTCTTTGGGAACCGCTTGCGTAGCCCCACACACCTGGGGGCTGCAGGCTTTCCTGCTGCCTTCAGCCTCAAAACCACCCTTTCCCACTTGGCGCCGCGCTAAGCCAAAAATGGCCATCGGTCTGGAGATTGGTCCCACGCCCAAAGAGCCAGCAGGGAAAACTATGCCTTGTTCTAAAGCTCTTTGGGAACCGCTTGCGTAGCCCCACAGACCTGGGGGCTGCAGGCTTTCCTGCTGCCTTCAGCCTCAAAACCACCCTTTCCCACTTGGCGCCGCGCCAGGCCCAAAAATGGCCATTTGTCTGGAGATTGGTCCCATGCACAAAGAGCCAGCAGGGAGAACTATGCCTTGTTCTAAAGCTCTTTGGGAACCGCTTGCGTAGCCCCACACACCTGGGGGCTGCAGGCTTTCCTGCTGCCTTCAGCCTCAAAACCACCCTTTCCCACTTGGCGCCGCGCCAGGCCCAAAAATGGCCATCTGCCTGGAGATTGGTCCCACGCCCAAAGAGCCAGCAGGGAAAACTATGCCTTGTTCTAAAGCTCTTTGGGAACCGCTTGCGTAGCCCCACAGACCTGGGGGCTGCAGGCTTTCCTGCTGCCTTCAGCCTCAAAACCACCCTTTCCCACTTGGCGCCGCGCCAGGCACAAAAATGGCCATCTGTCTGGAGATTGGTCCCACGCCCAAAGAGCCAGCAGGGAAAACTATGCCTTGTTCTAAAGCTCTTTGGGAACCGCTTGCGTAGCCCCACACACCTGGGGGCTGCAGGCTTTCCTGCTGCCTTCAGCCTCACACCACCCTTTCCCACTTGGCGCCGCGCCAGGCCGAAAAAAGGCCATCCGTGTGGAGATTGGTCCCACGCCCAAAGAGCCAGCAGGGAAAACTATGCCTTGTTCTCAAGCTCTTTTGGAACCGCTTGCGTAGCCCCACACACCTGGGGGCTGCAGGCTTTCCTGCTGCCTTCAGCCTCAAAACCACCCTTTCCCACTTGGCGCCGCGCCAGGCACAAAAATGGCCTTCTCTGTGGAGATTGGTCCCATGCACAAAGAGCCAGCAGGGAAAACTATGCCTTGTTCTAAAGCTCTTTGGGAACCGCTTGCTTAGCCCCACACACCTGGGGGCTGCAGGCTTTCCTGCTGCCTTCAGCCTCAAAACCACCCTTTCCCACTTGGCGCCGCGCTAGGCCCAAAAATGGCCATATCTCAGGAGATTGGTCCCACGCCCAAAGAGCCAGCAGGGAAAACTATGCCTTGTTCTAAAGCTCTTTGGGAACCGCTTGCGTAGCCCAACAGACCTGGGGGCTGCAGGCTTTCCTGCTGCCTTCAGCCTCAAAACCACCCTTTCCCACTTGGCGCCGCGCCGGGCCCAAAAATGGCCATCTGTCTGGAGATTGGTACCACGCCCAAAGAGCCAGCAGGGAAAACTATGCCTTGTTCTATACCTCTTTGGGAACCGCTTGCGTAGCCCCACACACCTGGGGGCTGCAGGCTTTCCTGCTGCCTTCAGCCTCAAAACCACCCTTTCCCACTTGGCGTCACGCCAGGCCCAAAAATGGCCATCTGTCTGGAGATTGGTCCCACGCCCAAAGAGCCAGCAGGGAAAACTATGCCTTGTTCTAAAGCTCTTTGGGAACCAGTTGCTTAGCCCCACACACCTGGGGGCTGCAGGCTTTCCTGCTGCCTTCAGCCTCAAAACCACCCTTTCCCACTTGGCGCCGCGCTAGGCCCAAAAATGGCCATATCTCTGGAGATTGGTCCCACGCCCAAAGAGCCAGCAGGGAAAACTATGCCTTGTTCTAAAGCTCTTTCGGAACCGCTTGCGTAGCCCCACACACCTGGGGGCTGCAGGCTTTCCTGCTGCCTTCAGCCTCACACCACCCTTTCCCACTTGGCGCCGCGCCACACACAAAAATGGCCATAGGTCTGGAGATTGGTCCCATGCCCAAAGAGCCAGCAGGGAAAACTATGCCTTGTTCTCAAGCTCTTTGGGAACCGCTTGCGTAGCCCCACAGACCTGGGGGCTGCAGGCTTTCCTGCTGCCTTCAGCCTCAAAACCACCCTTTCCCCCTTGGCGCCGCGCCAGGCACAAAAATGGCCATCTGCCTGGAGATTGGTCCCACGCCCAAAGAGCCAGCAGGGAAAACTATGCCTTGTTCTCAAGCTCTTTGGGAACCGCTTGCGTAGCCCCACACACCTGGGGGCTGCAGGCTTTCCTGCTGCCTTCAGCTTCAAAACCACCCTTTTCCACTTGGCGTCACGCCAAGCCGAAAAATGGCCATCTGTCTGGAGATTGGTCCCACGCCCAAAGAGCCAGCAGGGAAAACTATGCCTTGTTCTAAAGCTCTTTGGGAACCGCTTGCGTAGCCCCACACACCTGGGGGCTGCAGGCTTTCCTGCTGCCTTCAGCCTCAAAACCACCCTTTCCCACTTGGCGCCGCGCCAGGCACAACAATGGCCATCTGTCTGGAGATTGGTCCCACGCCCAAAGAGCCAGCAGGGAAAACTATGTCTTGTTCTAAAGCTCTTTGGGAACCGCTTGCGTAGCCCCACACACTTGGGGGCTGCAGGCTTTCCTGCTGCCTTCAGCCTCAAAACCACCCTTTCCCACTTGGCGCCGCGCCAGACACAAAAATGGCCATCTGTCTGGAGATTGTTCACACGCCCAAAGAGCCAGCAGGGAAAACTATGCCTTGTTCTAAAGCTCTTTGGGAACCGCTTGCGTAGCCCCACACACCTGGGGGCTGCAGGCTTTCCTGCTGCCTTCAGCCTCAAAACCACCCTTTCCCACTTGGCGCCGCGCCAGGCCCAAAAATGGCCATTTGTCTGGAGATTGGTCCCACGCCCAAAGAGCCAGCAGGGAAAACTATGCCTTGTTCTAAAGCTCTTTGGGAACCGCTTGCGTAGCCCCACAGACCTGGGGGCTGCAGGCTTTCCTGCTGCCTTCAGCCTCAAAACCACCCTTTTCCACTTGGCGCTGCGCCAGTCCCAAAAATGGCCATCTGCCTGGAGATTGGTCCCACGCCCAAAGAGCCAGCAGGGAAAACTATGCCTTGTTCTCAAGCTCTTTGGGAACCGCTTGCGTAGCCCCACAGACCTGGGGGCTGCAGGCTTTCCTGCTGCCTTCAGCCTCAAAACCACCCTTTCCCACTTGGCGCCGCGCCAGACACAAAAATGGCCTTATCTCTGGAGATTGGTCCCACGCCCAAAGAGCCAGCAGGGAAAACTATGCCTTGTTCGAAAGCTCTTTGGGAACCGCTTGCGTAGCCCCACACACCTGGGGGCTGCAGGCTTTCCTGCTGCCTTCAGCCTCAAAACCACCCTTTCCCACTTGGCGCCGCGCCAGACACAAAAATGGCCATCGGTCTGGAGATTGGTCCCACGCCCAAAGAGCCAGCAGGGAAAACTATGCCTTGTTCTAAAGCTCTTTGGGAACCGCTTGCGTAGCCCCACACACTTGGGGGCTGCAGGCTTTCCTGCTGCCTTCAGCCTCAAAACCACCCTTTCCCACTTGGCGCCGCGCCAGACACAAAAATGGCCATCTGTCTGGAGATTGTTCACACGCCCAAAGAGCCAGCAGGGAAAACTATGCCTTGTTCTAAAGCTCTTTGGGAACCGCTTGCGTAGCCCCACACACCTGGGGGCTGCAGGCTTTCCTGCTGCCTTCAGCCTCAAAACCACCCTTTCCCACTTGGCGCCGCGCCAGGCCCAAAAATGGCCATTTGTCTGGAGATTGGTCCCACGCCCAAAGAGCCAGCAGGGAAAACTATGCCTTGTTCTAAAGCTCTTTGGGAACCGCTTGCGTAGCCCCACACACCTGGGGGCTGCAGGCTTTCCTGCTGCCTTCAGCCTCAAAACCACCCTTTTCCACTTGGCGCCGCGCCAGGCCCAAAAATGGCCATCTGCCTGGAGATTGGTCCCACGCCCAAAGAGCCAGCAGGGAAAACTATGCCTTGTTCTCAAGCTCTTTGGGAACCGCTTGCGTAGCCCCACAGACCTGGGGGCTGCAGGCTTTCCTGCTGCCTTCAGCCTCAAAACCACCCTTTCCCACTTGGCGCCGCGCCAGACACAAAAATGGCCTTATCTCTGGAGATTGGTCCCACGCCCAAAGAGCCAGCAGGGAAAACTATGCCTTGTTCGAAAGCTCTTTGGGAACCGCTTGCGTAGCCCCACACACCTGGGGGCTGCAGGCTTTCCTGCTGCCTTCAGCCTCAAAACCACCCTTTCCCACTTGGCGCCGCGCCAGACACAAAAATGGCCATCGGTCTGGAGATTGGTCCCACGCCCAAAGAGCCAGCAGGGAAAACTATGCCTTGTTCTAAAGCTCTTTGGGAACCGCTTGCGTAGCCCCACACACCTGGGGGCTGCAGGCTTTCCTGCTGCCTTCAGCCTCAAAACCACCCTTTCCCACTTGGCGCCGCGCCAGACACAAAAATGGCCATCGGTCTGGAGATTGGTCCCACGCCCAAAGAGCCAGCAGGGAAAACTATGCCTTGTTCTAAAGCTCTTTGGGAACCGCTTGCGTAGCCCCACACACTTGGGGGCTGCAGGCTTTCCTGCTGCCTTCAGCCTCAAAACCACCCTTTCCCACTTGGTGCCGCGCCAGACACAAAAATGGGCATCGGTCTGGAGATTGGTCCCACGCCCAAAGAGCCAGCAGGGAAAACTATGCCTTGTTCTAAAGCTCTTTGGGAACCGCTTGCGTAGCCCCACAGACCTGGGGGCTGCAGGCTTTCCTGCTGCCTTCAGCCTCAAAACCACCCTTTCCCACTTGGCGCCGCGCCAGGCACAAAAATGGCCATCTGTCTGGAGATTGGTCCCACGCCCAAAGAGCCAGCAGGGAAAACTATGTCTTGTTCTAAAGCTCTTTGGGAACCGCTTGCGTAGCCCCACACACTTGGGGGCTGCAGGCTTTCCTGCTGCCTTCAGCCTCAAAACCACCCTTTCCCACTTGGCGCCGCGCCAGACACAAAAATGGCCATCTGTCTGGAGATTGTTCACACGCCCAAAGAGCCAGCAGGGAAAACTATGCCTTGTTCTAAAGCTCTTTGGGAACCGCTTGCGTAGCCCCACACACCTGGGGGCTGCAGGCTTTCCTGCTGCCTTCAGCCTCAAAACCACCCTTTCCCACTTGGCGCCGCGCCAGGCCCAAAAATGGCCATTTGTCTGGAGATTGGTCCCACGCCCAAAGAGCCAGCAGGGAAAACTATGCCTTGTTCTAAAGCTCTTTGGGAACCGCTTGCGTAGCCCCACAGACCTGGGGGCTGCAGGCTTTCCTGCTGCCTTCAGCCTCAAAACCACCCTTTTCCACTTGGCGCTGCGCCAGGCCCAAAAATGGCCATCTGCCTGGAGATTGGTCCCACGCCCAAAGAGCCAGCAGGGAAAACTATGCCTTGTTCTCAAGCTCTTTGGGAACCGCTTGCGTAGCCCCACAGACCTGGGGGCTGCAGGCTTTCCTGCTGCCTTCAGCCTCAAAACCACCCTTTCCCACTTGGCGCCGCGCCAGACACAAAAATGGCCTTATCTCTGGAGATTGGTCCCACGCCCAAAGAGCCAGCAGGGAAAACTATGCCTTGTTCGAAAGCTCTTTGGGAACCGCTTGCGTAGCCCCACACACCTGGGGGCTGCAGGCTTTCCTGCTGCCTTCAGCCTCAAAACCACCCTTTCCCACTTGGCGCCGCGCCAGACACAAAAATGGCCATCGGTCTGGAGATTGGTCCCACGCCCAAAGAGCCAGCAGGGAAAACTATGCCTTGTTCTAAAGCTCTTTGGGAACCGCTTGCGTAGCCCCACACACTTGGGGGCTGCAGGCTTTCCTGCTGCCTTCAGCCTCAAAACCACCCTTTCCCACTTGGCGCCGCGCCAGACACAAAAATGGCCATCTGTCTGGAGATTGTTCACACGCCCAAAGAGCCAGCAGGGAAAACTATGCCTTGTTCTAAAGCTCTTTGGGAACCGCTTGCGTAGCCCCACACACCTGGGGGCTGCAGGCTTTCCTGCTGCCTTCAGCCTCAAAACCACCCTTTCCCACTTGGCGCCGCGCCAGGCCCAAAAATGGCCATTTGTCTGGAGATTGGTCCCACGCCCAAAGAGCCAGCAGGGAAAACTATGCCTTGTTCTAAAGCTCTTTGGGAACCGCTTGCGTAGCCCCACACACCTGGGGGCTGCAGGCTTTCCTGCTGCCTTCAGCCTCAAAACCACCCTTTTCCACTTGGCGCCGCGCCAGGCCCAAAAATGGCCATCTGTCTGGAGATTGGTCCCACGCCCAAAGAGCCAGCAGGGAAAACTATGCCTTGTTCTCAAGCTCTTTGGGAACCGCTTGCGTAGCCCCACAGACCTGGGGGCTGCAGGCTTTCCTGCTGCCTTCAGCCTCAAAACCACCCTTTCCCACTTGGCGCCGCGCCAGACACAAAAATGGCCTTATCTCTGGAGATTGGTCCCACGCCCAAAGAGCCAGCAGGGAAAACTATGCCTTGTTCGAAAGCTCTTTGGGAACCGCTTGCGTAGCCTCACAGACCTGGGGGCTGCAGGCTTTCCTGCTGCCTTCAGCCTCAAAACCACCCTTTCCCACTTGGCGCCGCGCCAGACACAAAAATGGCCATCGGTCTGGAGATTGGTCCCACGCCCAAAGAGCCAGCAGGGAAAACTATGCCTTGTTCTAAAGCTCTTTGGGAACCGCTTGCGTAGCCCCACACACCTGGGGGCTGCAGGCTTTCCTGCTGCCTTCAGCCTCAAAACCACCCTTTCCCACTTGGCGCCGCGCCAGACACAAAAATGGCCATCGGTCTGGAGATTGGTCCCACGCCCAAAGAGCCAGCAGGGAAAACTATGCCTTGTTCTAAAGCTCTTTGGGAACCGCTTGCGTAGCCCCACACACCTGGGGGCTGCAGGCTTTCCTGCTGCCTTCAGCCTCAAAACCACCCTTTCCCACTTGGCGCCGCGCCAGACACAAAAATGGCCATCGGTCTGGAGATTGGTCCCACGCCCAAAGAGCCAGCAGGGAAAACTATGCCTTGTTCTAAAGCTCTTTGGGAACCGCTTGCGTAGCCCCACAGACCTGGGGGCTGCAGGCTTTCCTGCTGCCTTCAGCCTCAAAACCACCCTTTCCCACTTGGCGCCGCGCCAGGCACAAAAATGGCCATCTGTCTGGAGATTGGTCCCACGCCCAAAGAGCCAGCAGGGAAAACTATGCCTTGTTCTAAAGCTCTTTGGGAACCGCTTGCGTAGCCCCACACACCTGGGGGCTGCAGGCTTTCCTGCTGCCTTCAGCCTCACACCACCCTTTCCCACTTGGCGCCGCGCCAGGCCGAAAAAAGGCCATCCGTGTGGAGATTGGTCCCACGCCCAAAGAGCCAGCAGGGAAAACTATGCCTTGTTCTAAAGCTCTTTGGGAACCGCTTGCGTAGCCCCACACACCTGGGGGCTGCAGGCTTTCCTGCTGCCTTCAGCCTCAAAACCACCCTTTCCCACTTGGCGCCGCGCCAGGCACAAAAATGGCCTTCTCTGTGGAGATTGGTCCCATGCCCAAAGAGCCAGCAGGGAAAACTATGCCTTGTTCTAAAGCTCTTTGGGAACCGCTTGCTTAGCCCCACACACCTGGGGGCTGCAGGCTTTCCTGCTGCCTTCAGCCTCAAAACCACCCTTTCCCACTTGGCGCCGCGCCAGGCCCAAAAATGGCGATCTGTCTGGAGATTGGTCCCACGCCCAAAGAGCCAGCAGGGAAAACTATGCCTTGTTCTAAAGCTCTTTGGGAACCGCTTGCGTAGCCCCACACACCTGGGGGCTGCAGGCTTTCCTGCTGCCTTCAGCCTCAAAACCACCCTTTCCCACTTGGCGCCGCGCCAGGCACAACAATGGCCATCTGTCTGGAGATTGGTCCCACGCCCAAAGAGCCAGCAGGGAAAACTATGCCTTGTTCTAAAGCTCTTTGGGAACCGCTTGCGTAGCCCCACACACTTGGGGGCTGCAGGCTTTCCTGCTGCCTTCAGCCTCAAAACCACCCTTTCCCTCTTGGCGCCGCGCCAGACACAAAAATGGCCATCTGCCTGGAGATTGGTCCCACGCCCAAAGAGCCAGCAGGGAAAACTATGTCTTGTTCTAAAGCTCTTTGGGAACCGCTTGCGTAGCCCCACAGACCTGGGGGCTGCAGGCTTTCCTGCTGCCTTCAGACTCAAAACCACCCTTTCCCTCTTGGCGCCGCGCCAGGCACAAAAATGGCTATCTGCCTGGCGATTGGTTCCACGCCCAAAGAGCCAGCAGGGAAAACTATGCCTTGTTCTAAAGCTCTTTGGGAACCGCTTGCGTAGCCCCACACACCTGGGGGCTGCAGGCTTTCCTGCTGCCTTCAGCCTCAAAACCACCCTTTCCCACTTGGCGCCGCGCCAGGCACAACAATGGCCATCTGTCTGGAGATTGGTCCCACGCCCAAAGAGCCAGCAGGGAAAACTATGCCTTGTTCTAAAGCTCTTTGGGAACCGCTTGCGTAGCCCCACACACTTGGGGGCTGCAGGCTTTCCTGCTGCCTTCAGCCTCAAAACCACCCTTTCCCTCTTGGCGCCGCGCCAGACACAAAAATGGCCATCTGTCTGGAGATTGTTCACACGCCCAAAGAGCCAGCAGGGAAAACTATGCCTTGTTCTAAAGCTCTTTGGGAACCGCTTGCGTAGCCCCACACACCTGGGGGCTGCAGGCTTTCCTGCTGCCTTCAGCCTCAAAACCACCCTTTCCCACTTGGCGCCGCGCCAGGCCCAAAAATGGCCATTTGTCTGGAGATTGGTCCCACGCCCAAAGAGCCAGCAGGGAAAACTATGCCTTGTTCTAAAGCTCTTTGGGAACCGCTTGCGTAGCCCCACACACCTGGGGGCTGCAGGCTTTCCTGCTGCCTTCAGCCTCAAAACCACCCTTTCCCACTTGGCACCGCACTAGGCCCAAAAATGGCCATCTGTCTGGAGACTGGTCCCACGCCCAAAGAGCCAGCAGGGAAAACTATGCCTTGTTCTCAAGCTCTTTGGGAACCGCTTGCGTAGCCCCACACACCTGGGGGCTGCAGGCTTTCCTGCTGCCTTCAGCCTCAAAACCACCCTTTCCCACTTGGCGCCGCGCCAGACACAAAAATGGCCATCGGTCTGGAGATTGGTCCCACGCCCAAAGAGCCAGCAGGGAAAACTATGCCTTGTTCTAAAGCTCTTTGGGAACCGCTTGCGTAGCCCCACACACCTGGGGGCTGCAGGCTTTCCTGCTGCCTTCAGCCTCAAAACCACCCTTTTCCACTTGGCGCCGCGCCAGGCCCAAAAATGGCCATCTGCCTGGAGATTGGTGCCACGCCCAAAGAGCCAGCAGGGAAAACTATGCCTTGTTCTCAAGCTCTTTGGGAACCGCTTGCGTAGCCCCACACACCTGGGGGCTGCAGGCTTTCCTGCTGCCTTCAGCCTCAAAACCACCCTTTCCCACTTGGCGCCGCGCCAGGCACAAAAATGGCCATCTGTCTGGAGATTGGTCCCACGCCCAAAGAGCCAGCAGGGAAAACTATGCCTTGTTCTAAAGCTCTTTGGGAACCGCTTGCGTAGCCCCACACACCTGGGGGCTGCAGGCTTTCCTGCTGCCTTCAGCCTCACACCACCCTTTCCCACTTGGCGCCGCGCCAGGCCGAAAAAAGGCCATCCGTGTGGAGATTGGTCCCACGCCCAAAGAGCCAGCAGGGAAAACTATGCCTTGTTCTAAAGCTCCTTGGGAACCGCTTGCGTAGCCCCACACACCTGGGGGCTGCAGGCTTTCCTGCTGCCTTCAGCCTCAAAACCACCCTTTCCCACTTGGCGCCGCGCCAGGCACAAAAATGGCCTTCTCTGCGGAGATTGGTCCCATGCACAAAGAGCCAGCAGGGAAAACTATGCCTTGTTCTAAAGCTCTTTGGGAACCGCTTGCTTAGCCCCACACACCTGGGGGCTGCAGGCTTTCCTGCTGCCTTCAGCCTCAAAACCACCCTTTCCCACTTGGCGCCGCGCCAGGCCCAAAAATGGCCATCTGCCTGGAGATTGGTCCCACGCCCAAAGAGCCAGCAGGGAAAACTATGCCTTGTTCTAAAGCTCTTTGGGAACCGCTTGCGTAGCCCCACACACCTGGGGGCTGCAGGCTTTCCTGCTGCCTTCAGCCTCAAAACCACCCTTTTCCACTTGGCGTCACGCCAAGCCGAAAAATGGCCATCTGTCTGGAGATTGGTCCCACGCCCAAACAGCCAGCAGGGAAAACTATGCCTTGTTCTAAAGCTCTTTGGGAACCGCTTGCGTAGCCCCACACACCTGGGGGCTGCAGGCTTTCCTGCTGCCTTCAGCCTCAAAACCACCCTTTCCCACTTGGCGCCGCGCCAGGCACAACAATGGCCATCTGTCTGGAGATTGGTCCCACGCCCAAAGAGCCAGCAGGGAAAACTATGCCTTGTTCTAAAGCTCTTTGGGAACCGCTTGCGTAGCCCCACACACTTGGGGGCTGCAGGCTTTCCTGCTGCCTTCAGCCTCAAAACCACCCTTTCCCACTTGGCGCCGCGCCAGACACAAAAATGGCCATCTGTCTGGAGATTGTTCACACGCCCAAAGAGCCAGCAGGGAAAACTATGCCTTGTTCTAAAGCTCTTTGGGAACCGCTTGCGTAGCCCCACACACCTGGGGGCTGCAGGCTTTCCTGCTGCCTTCAGCCTCAAAACCACCCTTTTCCACTTGGCGCCGCGCCAGGCCCAAAAATGGCCTTATCTGTGGAGATTGGTCCCACGCCCAAAGAGCCAGCAGGGAAAACTATGCCTTGTTCTCAAGCTCTTTGGGAACCGCTTGCGTAGCCCCAGAGACCTGGGGGCTGCAGGCTTTCCTGCTGCCTTCAGCCTCAAAACCACCCTTTCCCACTTGGAGCCGCGCCAGACACAAAAATGGCCTTATCTCTGGAGATTGGTCCCACGCCCAAAGAGCCAGCAGGGAAAACTATGCCTTGTTCGAAAGCTCTTTGGGAACCGCTTGCGTAGCCCCACACACCTGGGGGCTGCAGGCTTTCCTGCTGCCTTCAGCCTCAAAACCACCCTTTCCCACTTGGCGCCGCGCCAGACAAAAAAATGGCCATCGGTCTGGAGATTGGTCCCACGCCCAAAGAGCCAGCAGGGAAAACTATGCCTTGTTCTAAAGCTCTTTGGGAACCGCTTGCGTAGCCCCACACACCTGGGGGCTGCAGGCTTTCCTGCTGCCTTCAGCCTCAAAACCACCCTTTCCAACTTGGCGCCTCGCCAGACACAAAAATGGCCTTATCTCTGGAGATTGATCCCACGCCCAAAGAGCAAGCAGGGAAAACTATGCCTTGTTCTAAAGCTCTTTGGGAACCGCTTGCGTAGCCCCACAGACCTGGGGGCTGCAGGCTTTCCTGCTGCCTTCAGCCTCAAAACCACCCTTTTCCACTTGGCGCTGCGCCAGGGCCAAAAATGGCCATCTGCCTGGAGATTGGTCCCACGCCCAAAGAGCCAGCAGGGAAAACTATGCCTTGTTCTAAAGCTCTTTGGGAACCGCTTGCGTAGCCCCACACACCTGGGGGCTGCAGGCTTTCCTGCTGCCTTCAGCCTCACACCACCCTTTCCCACTTGGCGCCGCGCCAGGCCGAAAAAAGGCCATCCGTGTGGAGATTGGTCCCACGCCCAAAGAGCCAGCAGGGAAAACTATGCCTTGTTCTAAAGCTCTTTTGGAACCGCTTGCGTAGCCCCACACACTTGGGGGCTGCAGGCTTTCCTGCTGCCTTCAGCCTCACACCACCCTTTCCCACTTGGCGCCGCGCCAGGCACAAAAATGGCCTTCTCTGTGGAGATTGGTCCCATGCACAAAGAGCCAGCAGGGAAAACTATGCCTTGTTCTAAAGCTCTTTGGGAACCGCTTGCTTAGCCCCACACACCTGGGGGCTGCAGGCTTTCCTGCTGCCTTCAGCCTCAAAACCACCCTTTCCCACTTGGCGCCGCGCTAGGCCCAAAAATGGCCATATCTCAGGAGATTGGTCCCACGCCCAAAGAGCCAGCAGGGAAAACTATGCCTTGTTCTAAAGCTCTTTGGGAACCGCTTGCGTAGCCCCACACACCTGGGGGCTGCAGGCTTTCCTGCTGCCTTCAGCCTCAAAACCACCCTTTCCCACTTGGCACCGCGCCAGACACAAAAATGGCCTTATCTGTGGAGGTTGGTCCCATGCACAAAGAGCCAGCAGGGAAAACTATGCCTTGTTCTCAAGCTCTTTGGGAACCGCTTGCGTAGCCCCACAGACCTGGGGGCTGCAGGCTTTCCTGCTGCCTTCAGCCTCAAAACCACCCTTTCCCACTTGGCGTCACGCCAGGCCCAAAAATGGCCATCTGTCTGGAGATTGGTCCCATGCGCAAAGAGCCAGCAGGGAAAACTATGCCTTGTTCGAAAGCTCTTTGGGAACCACTTGCGTAGCCCCACACACCTGGGGGCTGCAGGCTTTCCTGCTGCCTTCAGCCTCAAAACCACCCTTTCCCACTTGGCGTCACGCCAGGCCCAAAAATGGCCATCTGTCTGGAGATTGGTCCCACGCCCAAAGAGCCAGCAGGGAAAACTATGCCTTGTTCTAAAGCTCTTTGGGAACCGCTTGCTTAGCCCCACACACCTGGGGGCTGCAGGCTTTCCTGCTGCCTTCAGCCTCAAAACCACCCTTTCCCACTTGGCGTCACGCCAGGCCCAAAAATGGCCATCTGTCTGGAGATTGGTCCCACGCCCAAAGAGCCAGCAGGGAAAACTATGCCTTGTTCTAAAGCTCTTTCGGAACCGCTTGCGTAGCCCCACACACTTGGGGGCTGCAGGCTTTCCTGCTGCCTTCAGCCTCACACCACCCTTTCCCACTTGGCGCCGCGCCACACACAAAAATGGCCTTATCTCTGGAGATTGGTCCCACGCCCAAAGAGCCAGCAGGGAAAACTATGCCTTGTTCTCAAGCTCTTTGGGAGCCGCTTGCGTAGCCCCACACACCTGGGGGCTGCAGGCTTTCCTGCTGCCTTCAGCCTCAAAACCACCCTTTCCCACTTGGCGCCGCGCCAGGCACAAAAATGGCCTTCTCTGTGGAGATTGGTCCCATGCACAAAGAGCCAGCAGGGAAAACTATGCCTTGTTCTAAAGCTCTTTGGGAACCGCTTGCTTAGCCCCACAGACCTGGGGGCTGCAGGCTTTCCTGCTGCCTTCAGCCTCAAAACCACCCTTTCCCACTTGGCGCCGCGCTAGGCCCAAAAATGGCCATATCTCAGGAGATTGGTCCCACGCCCAAAGAGCCAGCAGGGAAAACTATGCCTTGTTCTAAAGCTCTTTGGGAACCGCTTGCGTAGCCCCACACACCTGGGGGCTGCAGGCTTTCCTGCTGCCTTCAGCCTCAAAACCACCCTTTCCCACTTGGCACCGCGCCAGACACAAAAATGGCCTTATCTGTGGAGAATGGTCCCATGCACAAAGAGCCAGCAGGGAAAACTATGCCTTGTTCTCAAGCTCTTTGGGAACCGCTTGCGTAGCCCCACACACCTGGGGGCTGCAGGCTTTCCTGCTGCCTTCAGCCTCAAAACCACCCTTTCCCACTTGGCGTCACGCCAGGCCCAAAAATGGCCATCTGTCTGGAGATTGGTCCCACGCCCAAAGAGCCAGCAGGGAAAACTATGCCTTGTTCGAAAGCTCTTTGGGAACCGCTTGCGTAGCCCCACACACCTGGGGGCTGCAGGCTTTCCTGCTGCCTTCAGCCTCAAAACCACCCTTTCCCACTTGGCGCCGCGCCGGGCCCAAAAATGGCCATCTGTCTGGAGATTGGTCCCACGCCCAAAGAGCCAGCAGGGAAAACTATGCCTTGTTCTATACCTCTTTGGGAACCGCTTGCGTAGCCCCACAGACCTGGGGGCTGCAGGCTTTCCTGCTGCCTTCAGCCTCAAAACCACCCTTTTCCACTTGGCGTCACGCCAGGCCCAAAAATGGCCATCTGTCTGGAGATTGGTCCCACGCCCAAAGAGCCAGCAGGGAAAACTATGCCTTGTTCTAAAGCTCTTTGGGAACCGCTTGCGTAGCCCCACACACTTGGGGGCTGCAGGCTTTCCTGCTGCCTTCAGCCTCAAAACCACCCTTTCCCTCTTGGCGCCGCGCCGGACACAAAAATGGCCATCTGTCTGGAGATTGTTCACACGCCCAAAGAGCCAGCAGGGAAAACTATGCCTTGTTCTAAAGCTCTTTGGGAACCGCTTGCGTAGCCCCACACACCTGGGGGCTGCAGGCTTTCCTGCTGCCTTCAGCCTCAAAACCACCCTTTCCCACTTGGCGCCGCGCCAGGCCCAAAAATGGCCATTTGTCTGGAGATTGGTCCCACGCCCAAAGAGCCAGCAGGGAAAACTATGCCTTGTTCTAAAGCTCTTTGGGAACCGCTTGCGTAGCCCCACAGACCTGGGGGCTGCAGGCTTTCCTGCTGCCTTCAGCCTCAAAACCACCCTTTCCCACTTGGCGCCGACCCAGGCCCAAAAATGGCCATATGTCTGGAGATGGGTGCCACGCCCAAAGAGCCAGCAGGGAAAACTATGCCTTGTTCTAAAGCTCTTTGGGAACCGCTTGCGTAGCCCCACACACCTGGGGGCTGCAGGCTTTCCTGCTGCCTTCAGCCTCAAAACCACCCTTTCCCATTTGGCGCCGCGCCAGGCACAAAAATGGCCTTATCTGTGGAGATTGGTCCCATGCGCAAAGAGCCAGCAGGGAAAACTATGCCTTGTTCTCAAGCTCTTTGGGAACCGCTTGCGTAGCCTCACAGACCTGGGGGCTGCAGGCTTTCCTGCTGCCTTCAGCCTCAAAACCACCCTTTCCCACTTGGCGCATCGCCAGGCACAAAAATGGCCATATGTCTGGAGATTGGTCCCACGCCCAAAGAGCCAGCAGGGAAAACTATGCCTTGTTCTAAAGCTCTTTGGGAACCGCTTGCGTAGCCCCACACACCTGGGGGCTGCAGGCTTTCCTGCTGCCTTCAGCCTCAAAACCACCCTTTCCCACTTGGCGCCGCGCCAGGCACAACAATGGCCATCTGTCTGGAGATTGGTCCCACGCCCAAAGAGCCAGCAGGGAAAACTATGCCTTGTTCTAAAGCTCTTTGGGAACCGCTTGCGTAGCCCCACACACTTGGGGGCTGCAGGCTTTCCTGCTGCCTTCAGCCTCAAAACCACCCTTTCCCTCTTGGCGCCGCGCCAGACACAAAAATGGCCATCTGTCTGGAGATTGTTCACACGCCCAAAGAGCCAGCAGGGAAAACTATGCCTTGTTCTAAAGCTCTTTGGGAACCGCTTGCGTAGCCCCACACACCTGGGGGCTGCAGGCTTTCCTGCTGCCTTCAGCCTCAAAACCACCCTTTTCCACTTGGCGCCGCGCCAGGCCCAAAAATGGCCATCTGCCTGGAGATTGGTCCCACGCCCAAAGAGCCAGCAGGGAAAACTATGCCTTGTTCTCAAGCTCTTTGGGAACCGCTTGCGTAGCCCCAGAGACCTGGGGGCTGCAGGCTTTCCTGCTGCCTTCAGCCTCAAAACCACCCTTTCCCACTTGGAGCCGCGCCAGACACAAAAATGGCCTTATCTCTGGAGATTGGTCCCACGCCCAAAGAGCCAGCAGGGAAAACTATGCCTTGTTCGAAAGCTCTTTGGGAACCGCTTGCGTAGCCCCACACACCTGGGGGCTGCAGGCTTTCCTGCTGCCTTCAGCCTCAAAACCACCCTTTCCCACTTGGCGCCGCGCCAGACACAAAAATGGCCATCGGTCTGGAGATTGGTCCCACGCCCAAAGAGCCAGCAGGGAAAACTATGCCTTGTTCTAAAGCTCTTTGGGAACCGCTTGCGTAGCCCCACACACCTGGGGGCTGCAGGCTTTCCTGCTGCCTTCAGCCTCAAAACCACCCTTTCCAACTTGGCGCCTCGCCAGACACAAAAATGGCCTTATCTCTGGAGATTGATCCCACGCCCAAAGAGCCAGCAGGGAAAACTATGCCTTGTTCTAAAGCTCTTTGGGAACCGCTTGCGTAGCCCCACACACCTGGGGGCTGCAGGCTTTCCTGCTGCCTTCAGCCTCAAAACCACCCTTTTCCACTTGGCGCCGCGCCAGGGCCAAAAATGGCCATCTGCCTGGAGATTGGTCCCACGCCCAAAGAGCCAGCAGGGAAAACTATGCCTTGTTCTCAAGCTCTTTGGGAACCGCTTGCGTAGCCCCACAGACCTGGGGGCTGCAGGCTTTCCTGCTGCCTTCAGCCTCACACCACCCTTTCCCACTTGGAGCCGCGCCAGGCCGAAAAAAGGCCATCCGTGTGGAGATTGGTCCCACGCCCAAAGAGCCAGCAGGGAAAACTATGCCTTGTTCTAAAGCTCTTTTGGAACCGCTTGCGTAGCCCCACACACTTGGGGGCTGCAGGCTTTCCTGCTGCCTTCAGCCTCACACCACCCTTTCCCACTTGGCGCCGCGCCAGGCACAAAAATGGCCTTCTCTGTGGAGATTGGTCCCATGCACAAAGAGCCAGCAGGGAAAACTATGCCTTGTTCTAAAGCTCTTTGGGAACCGCTTGCTTAGCCCCACACACCTGGGGGCTGCAGGCTTTCCTGCTGCCTTCAGCCTCAAAACCACCCTTTCCCACTTGGCGCCGCGCTAGGCCCAAAAATGGCCATATCTCAGGAGATTGGTCCCACGCCCAAAGAGCCAGCAGGGAAAACTATGCCTTGTTCTAAAGCTCTTTGGGAACCGCTTGCGTAGCCCCACACACCTGGGGGCTGCAGGCTTTCCTGCTGCCTTCAGCCTCAAAACCACCCTTTCCCACTTGGCACCGCGCCAGACACAAAAATGGCCTTATCTGTGGAGGTTGGTCCCATGCACAAAGAGCCAGCAGGGAAAATTATGCCTTGTTCTCAAGCTCTTTGGGAACCGCTTGCGTAGCCCCACACACCTGGGGGCTGCAGGCTTTCCTGCTGCCTTCAGCCTCAAAACCACCCTTTCCCACTTGTCGTCACGCCAGGCCCAAAAATGGCCTTATCTCTGGAGATTGGTCCCACGCCCAAAGAGCCAGCAGGGAAAACTATGCCTTGTTCGAAAGCTCTTTGGGAACCGCTTGCGTAGCCCCACACACCTGGGGGCTGCAGGCTTTCCTGCTGCCTTCAGCCTCAAAACCACCCTTTCCCACTTGGCGCCGCGCCAGACACAAAAATGGCCATCGGTCTGGAGATTGGTCCCACGCCCAAAGAGCCAGCAGGGAAAACTATGCCTTGTTCTAAAGCTCTTTGGGAACCGCTTGCGTAGCCCCACACACCTGGGGGCTGCAGGCTTTCCTGCTGCCTTCAGCCTCAAAACCACCCTTTCCAACTTGGCGCCTCGCCAGACACAAAAATGGCCTTATCTCTGGAGATTGATCCCACGCCCAAAGAGCAAGCAGGGAAAACTATGCCTTGTTCTAAAGCTCTTTGGGAACCGCTTGCGTAGCCCCACACACCTGGGGGCTGCAGGCTTTCCTGCTGCCTTCAGCCTCAAAACCACCCTTTTCCACTTGGCGCCGCGCCAGGGCCAAAAATGGCCATCTGCCTGGAGATTGGTCCCACGCCCAAAGAGCCAGCAGGGAAAACTATGCCTTGTTCTCAAGCTCTTTGGGAACCGCTTGCGTAGCCCCACAGACCTGGGGGCTGCAGGCTTTCCTGCTGCCTTCAGCCTCACACCACCCTTTCCCACTTGGAGCCGCGCCAGGCCGAAAAAAGGCCATCCGTGTGGAGATTGGTCCCACGCCCAAAGAGCCAGCAGGGAAAACTATGCCTTGTTCTAAAGCTCTTTGGGAACCGCTTGCGTAGCCCCACACACTTGGGGGCTGCAGGCTTTCCTGCTGCCTTCAGCCTCACACCACCCTTTCCCACTTGGCGCCGCGCCAGGCCCAAAAATGGCCTTCTCTGTGGAGATTGGTCCCATGCACAAAGAGCCAGCAGGGAAAACTATGCCTTGTTCTAAAGCTCTTTGGGAACCGCTTGCGTAGCCCCACACACCTGGGGGCTGCAGGCTTTCCTGCTGCCTTCAGCCTCAAAACCACCCTTTCCCACTTGGCACCGCGCCAGACACAAAAATGGCCTTATCTGTGGAGGTTGGTCCCATGCACAAAGAGCCAGCAGGGAAAACTATGCCTTGTTCTCAAGCTCTTTGGGAACCGCTTGCGTAGCCCCACACACCTGGGGGCTGCAGGCTTTCCTGCTGCCTTCAGCCTCAAAACCACCCTTTCCCACTTGTCGTCACGCCAGGCCCAAAAATGGCCTTATCTCTGGAGATTGGTCCCACGCCCAAAGAGCCAGCAGGGAAAACTATGCCTTGTTCGAAAGCTCTTTGGGAACCGCTTGCGTAGCCCCACACACCTGGGGGCTGCAGGCTTTCCTGCTGCCTTCAGCCTCAAAACCACCCTTTCCCACTTGGCGCCGCGCCAGACACAAAAATGGCCATCGGTCTGGAGATTGGTCCCACGCCCAAAGAGCCAGCAGGGAAAACTATGCCTTGTTCTAAAGCTCTTTGGGAACCGCTTGCGTAGCCCCACACACCTGGGGGCTGCAGGCTTTCCTGCTGCCTTCAGCCTCAAAACCACCCTTTCCAACTTGGCGCCTCGCCAGACACAAAAATGGCCTTATCTCTGGAGATTGATCCCACGCCCAAAGAGCAAGCAGGGAAAACTATGCCTTGTTCTAAAGCTCTTTGGGAACCGCTTGCGTAGCCCCACACACCTGGGGGCTGCAGGCTTTCCTGCTGCCTTCAGCCTCAAAACCACCCTTTTCCACTTGGCGCCGCGCCAGGGCCAAAAATGGCCATCTGCCTGGAGATTGGTCCCACGCCCAAAGAGCCAGCAGGGAAAACTATGCCTTGTTCTCAAGCTCTTTGGGAACCGCTTGCGTAGCCCCACAGACCTGGGGGCTGCAGGCTTTCCTGCTGCCTTCAGCCTCACACCACCCTTTCCCACTTGGAGCCGCGCCAGGCCGAAAAAAGGCCATCCGTGTGGAGATTGGTCCCACGCCCAAAGAGCCAGCAGGGAAAACTATGCCTTGTTCTAAAGCTCTTTTGGAACCGCTTGCGTAGCCCCACACACTTGGGGGCTGCAGGCTTTCCTGCTGCCTTCAGCCTCACACCACCCTTTCCCACTTGGCGCCGCGCCAGGCACAAAAATGGCCTTCTCTGTGGAGATTGGTCCCATGCACAAAGAGCCAGCAGGGAAAACTATGCCTTGTTCTAAAGCTCTTTGGGAACCGCTTGCTTAGCCCCACACACCTGGGGGCTGCAGGCTTTCCTGCTGCCTTCAGCCTCAAAACCACCCTTTCCCACTTGGCGCCGCGCTAGGCCCAAAAATGGCCATATCTCAGGAGATTGGTCCCACGCCCAAAGAGCCAGCAGGGAAAACTATGCCTTGTTCTAAAGCTCTTTGGGAACCGCTTGCGTAGCCCCACACACCTGGGGGCTGCAGGCTTTCCTGCTGCCTTCAGCCTCAAAACCACCCTTTCCCACTTGGCACCGCGCCAGACACAAAAATGGCCTTATCTGTGGAGGTTGGTCCCATGCACAAAGAGCCAGCAGGGAAAACTATGCCTTGTTCTCAAGCTCTTTGGGAACCGCTTGCGTAGCCCCACACACCTGGGGGCTGCAGGCTTTCCTGCTGCCTTCAGCCTCAAAACCACCCTTTCCCACTTGGCGTCACGCCAGGCCCAAAAATGGCCATCTGTCTGGAGATTGGTCCCATGCGCAAAGAGCCAGCAGGGAAAACTATGCCTTGTTCGAAAGCTCTTTGGGAACCACTTGCGTAGCCACACACACCTGGGGGCTGCAGGCTTTCCTGCTGCCTTCAGCCTCAAAACCACCCTTTCCCACTTGGCGTCACGCCAGGCCCAAAAATGGCCATCTGTCTGGAGATTGGTCCCACGCCCAAAGAGCCAGCAGGGAAAACTATGCCTTGTTCTAAAGCTCTTTGGGAACCGCTTGCTTAGCCCCACACACCTGGGGGCTGCAGGCTTTCCTGCTGCCTTCAGCCTCAAAACCACCCTTTCCCACTTGGCGTCACGCCAGGCCCAAAAATGGCCATCTGTCTGGAGATTGGTCCCACGCCCAAAGAGCCAGCAGGGAAAACTATGCCTTGTTCTAAAGCTCTTTCGGAACCGCTTGCGTAGCCCCACACACTTGGGGGCTGCAGGCTTTCCTGCTGCCTTCAGCCTCACACCACCCTTTCCCACTTGGCGCCGCGCCAGGCACAAAAATGGCCTTATCTCTGGAGATTGGTCCCACGCCCAAAGAGCCAGCAGGGAAAACTATGCCTTGTTCTAAAGCTCTTTGGGAACCGCTTGCGTAGCCCCACACACCCGGGGGCTGCAGGCTTTCCTGCTGCCTTCAGCCTCAAAACCACCCTTTCCCACTTGGCGCCGCGCCAGGCACAAAAATGGCCTTCTCTGTGGAGATTGGTCCCATGCACAAAGAGCCAGCAGGGAAAACTATGCCTTGTTCTAAAGCTCTTTGGGAACCGCTTGCTTAGCCCCACACACCTGGGGGCTGCAGGCTTTCCTGCTGCCTTCAGCCTCAAAACCACCCTTTCCCACTTGGCGCCGCGCTAGGCCCAAAAATGGCCATATCTCAGGAGATTGGTCCCACGCCCAAAGAGCCAGCAGGGAAAACTATGCCTTGTTCTAAAGCTCTTTGGGAACCGCTTGCGTAGCCCCACACACCTGGGGGCTGCAGGCTTTCCTGCTGCCTTCAGCCTCAAAACCACCCTTTCCCACTTGGCACCGCGCCAGACACAAAAATGGCCTTATCTGTGGAGAATGGTCCCATGCACAAAGAGCCAGCAGGGAAAACTATGCCTTGTTCTCAAGCTCTTTGGGAACCGCTTGCGTAGCCCCACACACCTGGGGGCTTCAGGCTTTCCTGCTGCCTTCAGCCTCAAAACCACCCTTTCCCACTTGGCGTCACGCCAGGCCCAAAAATGGCCATCTGTCTGGAGATTGGTCCCACGCCCAAAGAGCCAGCAGGGAAAACTATGCCTTGTTCGAAAGCTCTTTGGGAACCGCTTGCGTAGCCCCACACACCTGGGGGCTGCAGGCTTTCCTGCTGCCTTCAGCCTCAAAACCACCCTTTCCCACTTGGCGCCGCGCCAGGCACAAAAATGGCCATCTGTCTGGAGATAGGTCCCACGCCCAAAGAGCCAGCAGGGAAAACTATGCCTTGTTCTATACCTCTTTGGGAACCGCTTGCGTAGCCCCACAGACCTGGGGGCTGCAGGCTTTCCTGCTGCCTTCAGCCTCAAAACCACCCTTTTCCACTTGGCGTCACGCCAGGCCCAAAAATGGCCATCTGTCTGGAGATTGGTCCCACGCCCAAAGAGCCAGCAGGGAAAACTATGCCTTGTTCTAAAGCTCTTTGGGAACCGCTTGCGTAGCCCCACACACTTGGGGGCTGCAGGCTTTCCTGCTGCCTTCAGCCTCAAAACCACCCTTTCCCTCTTGGCGCCGCGCCGGACACAAAAATGGCCATCTGTCTGGAGATTGTTCACACGCCCAAAGAGCCAGCAGGGAAAACTATGCCTTGTTCTAAAGCTCTTTGGGAACCGCTTGCTTAGCCCCACAGACCTGGGGGCTGCAGGCTTTCCTGCTGCCTTCAGCCTCAAAACCACCCTTTCCCACTTGGCGCCGCGCCAGGCCCAAAAATGGCCATTTGTCTGGAGATTGGTCCCACGCCCAAAGAGCCAGCAGGGAAAACTATGCCTTGTTCTAAAGCTCTTTGGGAACCGCTTGCGTAGCCCCACACACCTGGGGGCTGCAGGCTTTCCTGCTGCCTTCAGCCTCAAAACCACCCTTTCCCACTTGGCGCCGACCCAGGCCCAAAAATGGCCATATGTCTGGAGATGGGTGCCACGCCCAAAGAGCCAGCAGGGAAAACTATGCCTTGTTCTAAAGCTCTTTGGGAACCGCTTGCGTAGCCCCACACACCTGGGGGCTGCAGGCTTTCCTGCTGCCTTCAGCCTCAAAACCACCCTTTCCCATTTGGCGCCGCGCCAGGCACAAAAATGGCCTTATCTGTGGAGATTGATCCCATGTGCAAAGAGCCAGCAGGGAAAACTATGCCTTGTTCGAAAGCTCTTTGGGAACCGCTTGCGTAGCCACAAACACCTGGGGGTTGCAGGCTTTCCTGCTGCCTTCAGCCTCAAAACCACCCTTTCCCACTTGGCGCCTCGCTAGGCCCAAAAATGGCCATCTGTCTGGAGATTGGTCCCACGCCCAAAGAGCCAGCAGGGAAAACTATGCCTTGTTCTAAAGCTCTTTGGGAACCGCTTGCGTAGCCCCACACACTTGGGGGCTGCAGGATTTCCTGCTGCCTTCAGCCTCACACCACCCTTTCGCACTTGGCGCCGCGCCAGGCACAAAAATGGCCTTATCTCTGGAGATTGGTCCCATGCACAAAGAGCCAGCAGGGAAAACTATGCCTTGTTCTAAAGCTCTTTGGGAACCGCTTGCGTAGCCTCACAGACCTGGGGGCTGCAGGCTTTCCTGCTGCCTTCAGCCTCAAAACCACCCTTTCCCACTTGGCGCCGCGCCAGGCCCAAAAAAGGCCATCTGTCTGGAGATTGGTCCCACGCCCAAACAGCCAGCAGGGAAAAATATGCCTTGTTCTAAAGCTCTTTGGGAACCGCTTGCGTAGCCCCACACACCTGGGGGCTGCAGGCTTTCCTGCTGCCTTCAGCCTCAAAACCACCCTTTCCCACTTGGCGTCACGCCAAGACGAAAAATGGCCATCTGTCTGGAGATTGGTCCCACGCCAAAGAGCCAGCAGGGAAAACTATGCCTTGTTCTAAAGCTCTTTGGGAACCGCTTGCGTAGCCCCACACACCTGGGGGCTGCAGGCTTTCCTGCTGCCTTCAGCCTCAAAACCACCCTTTCCCACTTGGCGCATCGCCAGGCACAAAAAATGGCCATATGTCTGGAGATTGGTCCCACGCCCAAAGAGCCAGCAGGGAAAACTATGCCTTGTTCTAAAGCTCTTTGGGAACTGCTTGCGTAGCCCCACAGACCTGGGGGCTGCAGGCTTTCCTGCTGCCTTCAGCCTCAAAACCACCCTTTCCCACTTGGCGCCGCGCTAGGCCCAAAAATGGCCATATCTCAGGAGATTGGTCCCACGCCCAAAGAGCCAGCAGGGAAAACTATGCCTTGTTCTCAAGCTCTTTGGGAACCGCTTGCGTAGCCCCACACACCTGGGGGCTGCAGGCTTTCCTGCTGCCTTCAGCCTCAAAACCACCCTTTCCCACTTGGCGCCACGCCAGACACAAAAATGGCCTTATCTCTGGAGATTGGTCCCACGCCCAAAGAGCCAGCAGGGAAAACTATGCCTTGTTCGAAAGCTCTTTGGGAACCGCTTGCGTAGCCCCACACACCTGGGGGCTGCAGGCTTTCCTGCTGCCTTCAGCCTCAAAACCAGCCTTTCCCACTTGGCGCTGCGCCAGACACAAAAATGGCCATCTGTCTGGAGATTGGTCCCACGCCCAAAGAGCCAGCAGGGAAAACTATGCCTTGTTCTAAAGCTCTTTGGGAACCGCTTGCGTAGCCCCACACACCTGGGGGCTGCAGGCTTTCCTGCTGCCTTCAGCCTCAAAACCACCCTTTCCCACTTGGCGCCGCGCCAGGAACAAAAATGGGCATCTGTCTGGAGATTGGTCCCACGCCCAAAGAGCCAGCAGGGAAAACTATGCCTTGTTCTAAATCTCTTTGGGAACCGCTTGCGTAGCCCCACAGACCTGGGGGCTGCAGGCTTTCCTGCTGCCTTCAGCCTCAAAACCACCCTTTCCCACTTGGCGCCGCGCCACACACAAAAATGGCCTTATCTCTGGAGATTGGTCCCATGCCCAAAGAGCTAGCAGGGAAAACTATGCCTTGTTCGAAAGCTCCTTGGGAACCGCTTGCGTAGACCCACACACCTGGGGGCTGCAGGCTTTCCTGCTGCCTTCAGCCTCAAAACCACCCTTTCCCACTTGGCGCCGCGCTAGGCCCAAAAATGGCCATCTGTCTGGAGATTGGTCCCACGCCCAAAGAGCCAGCAGGGAAAACTATGCCTTGTTCTAAAGCTCTTTGGGAACCGCTTGCGTAGCCCCACACACCTGGGGGCTGCAGGCTTTCCTGCTGCCTTCAGCCTCAAAACCACCCTTTCCCACTTGGCGTCACGCCAGGCCCAAAAATGGCCATATGTCTGGAGATGGGTGCCACGCCCAAAGAGCCAGCAGGGAAAACTATGCCTTGTTCTAAAGCTCTTTGGGAACCGCTTGCGTAGCCCCAAACACCTGGGGGTTGCAGGCTTTCCTGCTGCCTTCAGCCTCAAAACCACCCTTTCCCACTTGGCGCCTCGCTAGGCCCAAAAATGGCCATCTGTCTGGAGATTGGTCCCACGCCCAAAGAGCCAGCAGGGAAAACTATGCCTTGTTCTAAAGCTCTTTCGGAACCGCTTGCGTAGCCCCACACACTTGGGGGCTGCAGGCTTTCCTGCTGCCTTCAGCCTCAAAACCACCCTTTCCCACTTGGCGCCGCGCCAGGCACAAAAATGGCCTTATCTCTGGAGATTGGTCCCATGCACAAAGAGCCAGCAGGGAAAACTATGCCTTGTTCTCAAGCTCTTTGGGAACCGCTTGCGTAGCCCCACACACCTGGGGGCTGCAGGCTTTCCTGCTGCCTTCAGCCTCAAAACCACCCTTTCCCACTTGGCGTCACGCCAGGCCCAAAAATGGCCATCTGTCTGGAGATTGGTCCCATGCGCAAAGAGTCAGCAGGGAAAACTATGCCTTGTTCGAAAGCTCTTTGGGAACCACTTGCGTAGCCACACACACCTGGGGGCTGCAGGCTTTCCTGCTGCCTTCAGCCTCAAAACCACCCTTTCCCACTTGGCGTCACGCCAGGCCCAAAAATGGCCATCTGTCTGGAGATTGGTCCCACGCCCAAAGAGCCAGCAGGGAAAACTATGCCTTGTTCTAAAGCTCTTTGGGAACCGCTTGCTTAGCCCCACACACCTGGGGGCTGCAGGCTTTCCTGCTGCCTTCAGCCTCAAAACCACCCTTTCCCACTTGGCGTCACGCCAGGCCCAAAAATGGCCATCTGTCTGGAGATTGGTCCCACGCCCAAAGAGCCAGCAGGGAAAACTATGCCTTGTTCTAAAGCTCTTTCGGAACCGCTTGCGTAGCCCCACACACTTGGGGGCTGCAGGCTTTCCTGCTGCCTTCAGCCTCACACCACCCTTTCCCACTTGGCGCCGCGCCAGGCACAAAAATGGCCTTATCTCTGGAGATTGGTCCCACGCCCAAAGAGCCAGCAGGGAAAACTATGCCTTGTTCTAAAGCTCTTTGGGAACCGCTTGCGTAGCCCCACACACCCGGGGGCTGCAGGCTTTCCTGCTGCCTTCAGCCTCAAAACCACCCTTTCCCACTTGGCGCCGCGCCAGGCACAAAAATGGCCTTCTCTGTGGAGATTGGTCCCATGCACAAAGAGCCAGCAGGGAAAACTATGCCTTGTTCTAAAGCTCTTTGGGAACCGCTTGCTTAGCCCCACACACCTGGGGGCTGCAGGCTTTCCTGCTGCCTTCAGCCTCAAAACCACCCTTTCCCACTTGGCGCCGCGCTAGGCCCAAAAATGGCCATATCTCAGGAGATTGGTCCCACGCCCAAAGAGCCAGCAGGGAAAACTATGCCTTGTTCTAAAGCTCTTTGGGAACCGCTTGCGTAGCCCCACACACCTGGGGGCTGCAGGCTTTCCTGCTGCCTTCAGCCTCAAAACCACCCTTTCCCACTTGGCACCGCGCCAGACACAAAAATGGCCTTATCTGTGGAGAATGGTCCCATGCACAAAGAGCCAGCAGGGAAAACTATGCCTTGTTCTCAAGCTCTTTGGGAACCGCTTGCGTAGCCCCACACACCTGGGGGCTTCAGGCTTTCCTGCTGCCTTCAGCCTCAAAACCACCCTTTCCCACTTGGCGTCACGCCAGGCCCAAAAATGGCCATCTGTCTGGAGATTGGTCCCACGCCCAAAGAGCCAGCAGGGAAAACTATGCCTTGTTCGAAAGCTCTTTGGGAACCGCTTGCGTAGCCCCACACACCTGGGGGCTGCAGGCTTTCCTGCTGCCTTCAGCCTCAAAACCACCCTTTCCCACTTGGCGCCGCGCCAGGCACAAAAATGGCCATCTGTCTGGAGATAGGTCCCACGCCCAAAGAGCCAGCAGGGAAAACTATGCCTTGTTCTATACCTCTTTGGGAACCGCTTGCGTAGCCCCACAGACCTGGGGGCTGCAGGCTTTCCTGCTGCCTTCAGCCTCAAAACCACCCTTTTCCACTTGGCGTCACGCCAGGCCCAAAAATGGCCATCTGTCTGGAGATTGGTCCCACGCCCAAAGAGCCAGCAGGGAAAACTATGCCTTGTTCTAAAGCTCTTTGGGAACCGCTTGCGTAGCCCCACACACTTGGGGGCTGCAGGCTTTCCTGCTGCCTTCAGCCTCAAAACCACCCTTTCCCTCTTGGCGCCGCGCCGGACACAAAAATGGCCATCTGTCTGGAGATTGTTCACACGCCCAAAGAGCCAGCAGGGAAAACTATGCCTTGTTCTAAAGCTCTTTGGGAACCGCTTGCTTAGCCCCACAGACCTGGGGGCTGCAGGCTTTCCTGCTGCCTTCAGCCTCAAAACCACCCTTTCCCACTTGGCGCCGCGCCAGGCCCAAAAATGGCCATTTGTCTGGAGATTGGTCCCACGCCCAAAGAGCCAGCAGGGAAAACTATGCCTTGTTCTAAAGCTCTTTGGGAACCGCTTGCGTAGCCCCACACACCTGGGGGCTGCAGGCTTTCCTGCTGCCTTCAGCCTCAAAACCACCCTTTCCCACTTGGCGCCGACCCAGGCCCAAAAATGGCCATATGTCTGGAGATGGGTGCCACGCCCAAAGAGCCAGCAGGGAAAACTATGCCTTGTTCTAAAGCTCTTTGGGAACCGCTTGCGTAGCCCCACACACCTGGGGGCTGCAGGCTTTCCTGCTGCCTTCAGCCTCAAAACCACCCTTTCCCATTTGGCGCCGCGCCAGGCACAAAAATGGCCTTATCTGTGGAGATTGATCCCATGTGCAAAGAGCCAGCAGGGAAAACTATGCCTTGTTCGAAAGCTCTTTGGGAACCGCTTGCGTAGCCACAAACACCTGGGGGTTGCAGGCTTTCCTGCTGCCTTCAGCCTCAAAACCACCCTTTCCCACTTGGCGCCTCGCTAGGCCCAAAAATGGCCATCTGTCTGGAGATTGGTCCCACGCCCAAAGAGCCAGCAGGGAAAACTATGCCTTGTTCTAAAGCTCTTTGGGAACCGCTTGCGTAGCCCCACACACTTGGGGGCTGCAGGATTTCCTGCTGCCTTCAGCCTCACACCACCCTTTCGCACTTGGCGCCGCGCCAGGCACAAAAATGGCCTTATCTCTGGAGATTGGTCCCATGCACAAAGAGCCAGCAGGGAAAACTATGCCTTGTTCTAAAGCTCTTTGGGAACCGCTTGCGTAGCCTCACAGACCTGGGGGCTGCAGGCTTTCCTGCTGCCTTCAGCCTCAAAACCACCCTTTCCCACTTGGCGCCGCGCCAGGCCCAAAAATGGCCATCTGTCTGGAGATTGGTCCCACGCCCAAACAGCCAGCAGGGAAAAATATGCCTTGTTCTAAAGCTCTTTGGGAACCGCTTGCGTAGCCCCACACACCTGGGGGCTGCAGGCTTTCCTGCTGCCTTCAGCCTCAAAACCACCCTTTCCCACTTGGCGTCACGCCAAGACGAAAAATGGCCATCTGTCTGGAGATTGGTCCCACGCCCAAAGAGCCAGCAGGGAAAACTATGCCTTGTTCTAAAGCTCTTTGGGAACCGCTTGCGTAGCCCCACACACCTGGGGGCTGCAGGCTTTCCTGCTGCCTTCAGCCTCAAAACCACCCTTTCCCACTTGGCGCATCGCCAGGCACAAAAATGGCCATATGTCTGGAGATTGGTCCCACGCCCAAAGAGCCAGCAGGGAAAACTATGCCTTGTTCTAAAGCTCTTTGGGAACTGCTTGCGTAGCCCCACAGACCTGGGGGCTGCAGGCTTTCCTGCTGCCTTCAGCCTCAAAACCACCCTTTCCCACTTGGCGCCGCGCTAGGCCCAAAAATGGCCATATCTCAGGAGATTGGTCCCACGCCCAAAGAGCCAGCAGGGAAAACTATGCCTTGTTCTCAAGCTCTTTGGGAACCGCTTGCGTAGCCCCACACACCTGGGGGCTGCAGGCTTTCCTGCTGCCTTCAGCCTCAAAACCACCCTTTCCCACTTGGCGCCACGCCAGACACAAAAATGGCCTTATCTCTGGAGATTGGTCCCACGCCCAAAGAGCCAGCAGGGAAAACTATGCCTTGTTCGAAAGCTCTTTGGGAACCGCTTGCGTAGCCCCACACACCTGGGGGCTGCAGGCTTTCCTGCTGCCTTCAGCCTCAAAACCAGCCTTTCCCACTTGGCGCTGCGCCAGACACAAAAATGGCCATCTGTCTGGAGATTGGTCCCACGCCCAAAGAGCCAGCAGGGAAAACTATGCCTTGTTCTAAAGCTCTTTGGGAACCGCTTGCGTAGCCCCACACACCTGGGGGCTGCAGGCTTTCCTGCTGCCTTCAGCCTCAAAACCACCCTTTCCCACTTGGCGCCGCGCCAGGAACAAAAATGGGCATCTGTCTGGAGATTGGTCCCACGCCCAAAGAGCCAGCAGGGAAAACTATGCCTTGTTCTAAATCTCTTTGGGAACCGCTTGCGTAGCCCCACAGACCTGGGGGCTGCAGGCTTTCCTGCTGCCTTCAGCCTCAAAACCACCCTTTCCCACTTGGCGCCGCGCCACACACAAAAATGGCCTTATCTCTGGAGATTGGTCCCATGCCCAAAGAGCTAGCAGGGAAAACTATGCCTTGTTCGAAAGCTCCTTGGGAACCGCTTGCGTAGACCCACACACCTGGGGGCTGCAGGCTTTCCTGCTGCCTTCAGCCTCAAAACCACCCTTTCCCACTTGGCGCCGCGCTAGGCCCAAAAATGGCCATCTGTCTGGAGATTGGTCCCACGCCCAAAGAGCCAGCAGGGAAAACTATGCCTTGTTCTAAAGCTCTTTGGGAACCGCTTGCGTAGCCCCACACACCTGGGGGCTGCAGGCTTTCCTGCTGCCTTCAGCCTCAAAACCACCCTTTCCCACTTGGCGTCACGCCAGGCCCAAAAATGGCCATATGTCTGGAGATGGGTGCCACGCCCAAAGAGCCAGCAGGGAAAACTATGCCTTGTTCTAAAGCTCTTTGGGAACCGCTTGCGTAGCCCCAAACACCTGGGGGTTGCAGGCTTTCCTGCTGCCTTCAGCCTCAAAACCACCCTTTCCCACTTGGCGCCTCGCTAGGCCCAAAAATGGCCATCTGTCTGGAGATTGGTCCCACGCCCAAAGAGCCAGCAGGGAAAACTATGCCTTGTTCTAAAGCTCTTTCGGAACCGCTTGCGTAGCCCCACACACTTGGGGGCTGCAGGCTTTCCTGCTGCCTTCAGCCTCAAAACCACCCTTTCCCACTTGGCGCCGCGCCAGGCACAAAAATGGCCTTATCTCTGGAGATTGGTCCCATGCACAAAGAGCCAGCAGGGAAAACTATGCCGTGTTCTAAAGCTCTTTCAGAACCGCTTGCGTAGCCCCACACACTTGGGGGCTGCAGGATTTCCTGCTGCCTTCAGCCTCAAAGCCACCCTTTCCCACTTGGCGCCGCGCCAGGCACAAAAATGGCCTTATCTGTGGAGATTGGTCCCATGCACAAAGAGCCAGCAGGGAAAACTATGCCTTGTTCGAAAGCTTTTTGGGAACCGCTTGCGTAGCCCCAAACACCTGGGGGTTGCAGGCTTTCCTGCTGCCTTCAGCCTCAAAACCACCCTTTCCCACTTGGCGCCTCGCTAGGCCCAAAAATGGCCATCTGTCTGGAGATTGGTCCCACGCCCAAAGAGCCAGCAGGGAAAACTATGCCTTGTTCTAAAGCTCTTTCGGAACCGCTTGCGTAGCCCCACACACCTGGGGGCTGCAGGATTTCCTGCTGCCTTCAGCCTCAAAACCAGCCTTTCCCACTTGGCGCCGCGCCAGGCACAAAAATGGCCTTATCTGTGGAGATTGGTCCCATGCACAAAGAGCCAGCAGGGAAAACTATGCCTTGTTCGAAAGCTCTTTGGGAACCGCTTGCGTAGCCCCAAACACCTGGGGGTTGCAGGCTTTCCTGCTGCCTTCAGCCTCAAAACCACCCTTTCCCACTTGGCGCCTCGCTAGGCCCAAAAATGGCCATCTGTCTGGAGATTGGTCCCACGCCCAAAGAGCCAGCAGGGAAAACTATGCCTTGTTCGAAAGCTCTTTGGGAACCGCTTGCGTAGCCCCACACACCTGGGGGCTGCAGGCTTTCCTGCTGCCTTCAGCCTCAAAACCAGCCTTTCCCACTTGGCGCTGCGCCAGAAACAAAAATGGCCATCTGTCTGGAGATTGGTCCCACGCCCAAAGAGCCAGCAGGGAAAACTATGCCTTGTTCTAAAGCTCTTTGGGAACCGCTTGCGTAGCCCCACACACCTGGGGGCTGCAGGCTTTCCTGCTGCCTTCAGCCTCAAAACCACCCTTTCCCACTTGGCGCCGCGCCAGGAACAAAAATGGCCATCTGTCTGGAGATTGGTGCCACGCCCAAAGAGCCAGCAGGGTAAACTATGCCTTGTTCTAAATCTCTTTGGGAACCGCTTGCGTAGCCCCACAGACCTGGGGGCTGCAGGCTTTCCTGCTGCCTTCAGCCTCAAAACCACCCTTTCCCACTTGGCGCCGCGCCACACACAAAAATGGCCTTATCTCTGGAGATTGGTCCCATGCCCAAAGAGCAAGCAGGGAAAACTATGCCTTGTTCGAAAGCTCCTTGGGAACCGCTTGCGTAGCCCCACAGACCTGGGGGCTGCAGGCTTTCCTGCTGCCTTCAGCCTCAAAACCACCCTTTCCCACTTGGCGCCGCGCTAGGCCCAAAAATGGCCATCTGTCTGGAGATTGGTCCCACGCCCAAAGAGCCAGCAGGGAAAACTATGCCTTGTTCTAAAGCTCTTTGGGAACCGCTTGCGTAGCCCCACACACCTGGGGGCTGCAGGCTTTCCTGCTGCCTTCAGCCTCAAAACCACCCTTTCCCACTTGGCGTCACGCCAGGCCCAAAAATGGCCATATGTCTGGAGATGGGTGCCACGCCCAAAGAGCCAGCAGGGAAAACTATGCCTTGTTCTAAAGCTCTTTGGGAACCGCTTGCGTAGCCCCACAGACCTGGGGGCTGCAGGCTTTCCTGCTGCCTTCAGACACAAAACCACCCTTTCCCACTTGGCGCCGCGCCAGGCACAAAAATGGCCTTATCTCTGGAGATTGGTCCCATGCACAAAGAGCCAGCAGGGAAAACTATGCCGTGTTCTAAAGCTCTTTCGGAACCGCTTGCGTAGCCCCACACACTTGGGGGCTGCAGGATTTCCTGCTGCCTTCAGCCTCAAAGCCACCCTTTCCCACTTGGCGCCGCGCCAGGCACAAAAATGGCCTTATCTGTGGAGATTGGTCCCATGCACAAAGAGCCAGCAGGGAAAACTATGCCTTGTTCGAAAGCTCTTTGGGAACCGCTTGCGTAGCCCCAAACACCTGGGGGTTGCAGGCTTTCCTGCTGCCTTCAGCCTCAAAACCACCCTTTCCCACTTGGCGCCTCGCTAGGCCCAAAAATGGCCATCTGTCTGGAGATTGGTCCCACGCCCAAAGAGCCAGCAGGGAAAACTATGCCTTGTTCTAAAGCTCTTTCGGAACCGCTTGCGTAGCCCCACACACTTGGGGGCTGCAGGCTTTCCTGCTGCCTTCAGCCTCAAAGCCACCCTTTCCCACTTGGCGCCGCGCCAGGCACAAAAATGGCCTTATCTCTGGAGATTGGTCCCATGCACAAAGAGCCAGCAGGGAAAACTATGCCGTGTTCTAAAGCTCTTTCGGAACCGCTTGCGTAGCCCCACACACTTGGGGGCTGCAGGATTTCCTGCTGCCTTCAGCCTCAAAGCCACCCTTTCCCACTTGGCGCCGCGCCAGGCACAAAAATGGCCTTATCTGTGGAGATTGGTCCCATGCACAAAGAGCCAGCAGGGAAAACTATGCCTTGTTCGAAAGCTCTTTGGGAACCGCTTGCGTAGCCCCAAACACCTGGGGGTTGCAGGCTTTCCTGCTGCCTTCAGCCTCAAAGCCACCCTTTCCCACTTGGCGCCTCGCTAGGCCCAAAAATGGCCATCTGTCTGGAGATTGGTCCCACGCCCAAAGAGCCAGCAGGGAAAACTATGCCTTGTTCTAAAGCTCTTTCGGAACCGCTTGCGTAGCCCCACACACCTGGGGGCTGCAGGATTTCCTGCTGCCTTCAGCCTCACACCACCCTTTCCCACTTGGCGCCGCGCCAGGCACAAAAATGGCCTTATCTCTGGAGATTGGTCCCATGCACAAAGAGCCAGCAGGGAAAACTATGCCTTGTTCTAAAGCTCTTTCGGAACCGCTTGCGTAGCCCCACACACCTGGGGGCTGCAGGCTTTCCTGCTGCCTTCAGCCTCAAAACCACCCTTTCCCACTTGGCGCCGCGCCAGACACAAAAATGGCCATCTGTCTGGAGATTGGTCCCACGCCCAAAGAGCCAGCAGGGAAAACTATGCCTTGTTCTAAAGCTCTTTGGGAACCGCTTGCGTAGCCCCACACACCTGGGGGCTGCAGGCTTTCCTGCTGCCTTCAGACACAAAACCACCCTTTCCCACTTGGCGCTGCGCCAGGCCCAAAAATGGCCATATGTCTGGAGATTGGTGCCACGCCCAAAGAGCCAGCAGGGAAAACTATGCCTTGTTCTAAAGCTCTTTGGGAACCGCTTGCGTAGCCCCACACACCTGGGGGCTGCAGGCTTTCCTGCTGCCTTCAGCCTCAAAACCACCCTTTCCCACTTGGCGCCGCGCCACACACAAAAATGGCCATATGTCTGGAGATTGGTCCCATGCCCAAAGAGCCAGCAGGGAAAACTATGCCTTGTTCTATAGCTCTTTGGGAACCGCTTGCGTAGCCCCACACACCTGGGGGCTGCAGGCTTTCCTGCTGCCTTCAGCCTCAAAACCACCCTTTCCCACTTGGCGCCTCGCTAGGCCCAAAAATGGCCATCTGTCTGGAGATTGGTCCCACGCCCAAAGAGCCAGCAGGGAAAACTATGCCTTGTTCTAAAGCTCTTTCGGAACCGCTTGCGTAGCCCCACACACTTGGGGGCTGCAGGCTTTCCTGCTGCCTTCAGCCTCACACCACCCTTTCGCACTTGGCGCCGCGCCAGGCACAAAAATGGCCTTATCTCTGGAGATTGGTCCCATGCACAAAGAGCCAGCAGGGAAAACTATGCCTTGTTCTCAAGCTCTTTGGGAACCGCTTGCGTAGCCTCACAGACCTGGGGGCTGCAGGCTTTCCTGCTGCCTTCAGCCTCAAAACCACCCTTTCCCACTTGGCGTCACGCCAGGCCCAAAAATGGCCATCTGTCTGGAGATTGGTCCCACGCCCAAAGAGCCAGCAGGGAAAACTATGCCTTGTTCTAAAGCTCTTTGGGAACCGCTTGCGTAGCCCCACACACCTGGGGGCTGCAGGCTTTCCTGCTGCCTTCAGCCTCAAAACCACCCTTTTCCACTTGGCGTCACGCCAAGACGAAAAATGGCCATCTGTCTGGAGATTGGTCCCACGCCCAAAGAGCCAGCAGGGAAAACTATGCCTTGTTCTAAAGCTCTTTGGGAACCGCTTGCGTAGCCCCACACACCTGGGGGCTGCAGGCTTTCCTGCTGCCTTCAGCCTCAAAACCACCCTTTCCCACTTGGCGCCGCGCCAGTCACAATAATGGCCATATGTCTGGAGACTGGTCCCACGCCCAAAGAGCCAGCAGGGAAAACTATGCCTTGTTCTAAAGCTCTTTGGGAACCGCTTGCGTAGCCCCACACACCTGGGGGCTGCAGGCTTTCCTGCTGCCTTCAGACACAAAACCACCCTTTTCCACTTGGCGCCTCGCTAGGCCCAAAAATGGCCATCTGTCTGGAGATTGGTCCCACGCCCAAACAGCCAGCAGGGAAAAATATGCCTTGTTCTAAAGCTCTTTCGGAACCGCTTGCGTAGCCTTACACACTTGGGGGCTGCAAGCTTTCCTGCTGCCTTCAGCCTCACACCACCCTTTCCCACTTGGCGCCGCGCCAGACACAAAAATGGCCTTATCTGTGGAGATTGGTCCCACGCCCAAAGAGCCAGCAGGGAAAACTATGCCTTGTTCTAAAGCTCTTTCGGAACCGCTTGCGTAGCCCCACAGACCTGGGGGCTGCAGGCTTTCCTGCTGCCTTCAGCCTCAAAACCACCCTTTCCCACTTGGTGCCGCGCTAGGCCCAAAAATGGCCATATCTCAGGAGATTGGTCCCACGCCCAAAGAGCCAGCAGGGAAAACTATGCCTTGTTCTAAAGCTCTTTGGGAACCGCTTGCGTAGCCCCACACACCTGGGGGCTGCAGGCTTTCCTGCTGCCTTCAGCCTCAAAACCACCCTTTCCCACTTGGCGCCGCGCCAGGCACAAAAATGGCCTTCTCTGTGGAGACTGGTCCCATGCACAAAGAGCCAGCAGGGAAAACTATGCCTTGTTCTCAAGCTCTTTGGGAACCGCTTCCTTAGCCCCACACACCTGGGGCTGCAGGCTTTCCTGCTGCCTTCAGCCTCAAAACCACCCTTTCCCACTTGGCGCCGCGCTAGGCCCAAATATGGCCATATCTCAGGAGATTGGTCCCACGCCCAAAGAGCCAGCAGGGAAAACTATGCCTTGTTCTAAAGCTCTTTGGGAACCGCTTGCGTAGCCCCACACACCTGGGGGCTGCAGGCTTTCCTGCTGCCTTCAGCCTCAAAACCACCCTTTCCCACTTGGCACCGCGCCAGACACAAAAATGGCCTTATCTGTGGAGATTGGTCCCATGCACAAAGAGCCAGCAGGGAAAACTATGCCTTGTTCTCAAGCTCTTTGGGATCCGCTTGCGTAGCCCCACAGACCTGGGGGCTAAAGGCTTTCCTGCTGCCTTCAGCCTCAAAACCACCCTTTTCCACTTGGCGTCACGCCAGGCCCAAAAATGGCCATCTGTCTGGAGATTGGTCCCATGCACAAAGAGCCAGCAGGGAAAACTATGCCTTGTTCGAAAGCTCTTTGGGAACCGCTTGCGTAGCCCCACACACCTGGGGGCTGCAGGCTTTCCTGCTGCCTTCAGCCTCAAAACCACCCTTTCCCACTTGGCGCCGCGCTAGGCCCAAAAATGGCCATATCTCAGGAGATTGGTCCCACGCCCAAAGAGCCAGCAGGGAAAACTATGCCTTGTTCTAAAGCTCTTTGGGAACCGCTTGCGTAGCCCCACACACCTGGGGGCTGCAGGCTTTCCTGCTGCCTTCAGCCTCAAAACCACCCTTTCCCACTTGGCGTCACGACAGGCCCAAAAATGGCCATCTGTCTGGAGATTGGTCCCACGCCCAAAGAGCCAGCAGGGAAAACTATGCCTTGTTCTAAAGCTCTTTGGGAACCGCTTGCATAGCCCCACACACCTGGGGGCTGCAGGCTTTCCTGCTGCCTTCATCCTCAAAACCACCCTTTCCCACTTGGCGTCACGCCAGGCCCAAAAATGGCCATCTGTCTGGAGATTGGTCCCACGCCCAAAGAGCCAGCAGGGAAAACTATGCCTTGTTCTAAAGCTCTTTCGGAACCGCTTGCGTAGCCTTACACACTTGGGGGCTGCAGGCTTTCCTGCTGCCTTCAGCCTCACACCACCCTTTCCCACTTGGCGCCGCGCCAGACACAAAAATGGCCTTATCTGTGGAGATTGGTCCCACGCCCAAAGAGCCAGCAGGGAAAACTATGCCTTGTTCTAAAGCTCTTTCGGAACCGCTTGCGTAGCCCCACAGACCTGGGGGCTGCAGGCTTTCCTGCTGCCTTCAGCCTCAAAACCACCCTTTCCCACTTGGTGCCGCGCTAGGCCCAAAAATGGCCATATCTCAGGAGATTGGTCCCACGCCCAAAGAGCCAGCAGGGAAAACTATGCCTTGTTCTATAGCTCTTTGGGAACCGCTTGCGTAGCCCCACACACCTGGGGGCTGCAGGCTTTCCTGCTGCCTTCAACCTCAAAACCACCCTTTCCCACTTGGCGCCGCGCCAGGCACAAAAATGGCCTTCTCTGTGGAGACTGGTCCCATGCACAAAGAGCCAGCAGGGAAAACTATGCCTTGTTCGAAAGCTCTTTGGGAACCGCTTCCTTAGGCCCACACACCTGGGGCTGCAGGCTTTCCTGCTGCCTTCAGCCTCAAAACCACCCTTTCCCACTTGGCGCCGCGCTAGGCCCAAATATGGCCATATCTCAGGAGATTGGTCCCACGCCCAAAGAGCCAGCAGGGAAAACTATGCCTTGTTCTAAAGCTCTTTGGGAACCGCTTGCGTAGCCCCACACACCTGGGGGCTGCAGGCTTTCCTGCTGCCTTCAGCCTCAAAACCACCCTTTCCCACTTGGCGCCGCGCCAGACACAAAAATGGCCTTATCTCTGGAGATTGGTCCCATGCACAAAGAGCCAGCAGGGAAAACTATGCCTTGTTCTCAAGCTCTTTGGGAACCGCTTGCGTAGCCCCACAGACCTGGGGGCTAAAGGCTTTCCTGCTGCCTTCAGCCTCAAAACCACCCTTTTCCACTTGGCGTCACGCCAGGCCCAAAAATGGCCATCTGTCTGGAGATTGGTCCCATGCACAAAGAGCCAGCAGGGAAAACTATGCCTTGTTCTAAAGCTCTTTGGGAACCGCTTGCGTAGCCCCACACACCTGGGGGCTGCAGGCTTTCCTGCTGCCTTCAGCCTCAAAACCACCCTTTCCCACTTGGCGTCACGCCAGGCCCAAAAATGGCCATCTGTCTGGAGATTGGTCCCACGCCCAAAGAGCCAGCAGGGAAAACTATGCCTTGTTCTAAAGCTCTTTGGGAACCGCTTTCATAGCCCCACACACCTGGGGGCTGCAGGCTTTCCTGCTGCCTTCAGCCTCAAAACCACCCTTTCCCACTTGGCGCCGCGCCAGACACAAAAATGGCCATCTGTCTGGAGATTGGTCCCACGCCCAAAGAGCCAGCAGGGAAAACTATGCCTTGTTCTAAAGCTCTTTGGGAACCGCTTGCGTAGCCCCAGAGACCTGGGGGCTGCAGGCTTTCCTGCTGCCTTCAGCCTCAAAACCACCCTTTCCCACTTGGCGCCGCGCCAGACACAAAAATGGCCATCTGTCTGGAGATTGTTCACACGCCCAAAGAGCCAGCAGGGAAAACTATGCCTTGTTCTAAAGCTCTTTGGGAACCGCTTGCGTAGCCCCACACACCTGGGGGCTGCAGGCTTTCCTGCTGCCTTCAGACTCAAAACCACCCTTTCCCACTTGGCGCTGCGCCAGGCCCAAAAATGGCCATATGTCTGGAGATTGGTGCCACGCCCAAAGAGCCAGCAGGGAAAACTATGCCTTGTTCTCAAGCTCTTTGGGAACCGCTTGCGTAGCCCCACACACCTGGGGGCTGCAGGCTTTCCTGCTGCCTTCAGCCTCAAAACCACCCTTTCCCACTTGGCGCCGCGCCACACACAAAAATGGCCTTATCTCTGGAGATTGGTCCCATGCCCAAAGAGCCAGCAGGGAAAACTATGCCTTGTTCGAAAGCTCCTTGGGAACCGCTTGCGTAGCCCCACACACCTGGGGGCTGCAGGCTTTCCTGCTGCCTTCAGCCTCAAAACCACCCTTTCCCACTTGGCGCCGCGCTAGGCCCAAAAATGGCCATATCTCAGGAGATTGGTCCCACGCCCAAAGAGCCAGCAGGGAAAACTATGCCTTGTTCTAAAGCTCTTTGGGAACCGCTTGCGTAGCCCCACACACCTGGGGGCTGCAGGCTTTCCTGCTGCCTTCAGCCTCAAAACCACCCTTTCCCACTTGGCGTCACGCCAGGCCCAAAAATGGCCATATGTCTGGAGATGGGTGCCACGCCCAAAGAGCCAGCAGGGAAAACTATGCCTTGTTCTAAAGCTCTTTGGGAACCGCTTGCGTAGCCCCACACACCTGGGGGCTGCAGGCTTTCCTGCTGCCTTCAGCCTCAAAACCACCCTTTTCCACTTGGCGTCACGCCAAGACGAAAAATGGCCATCTGTCTGGAGATTGGTCCCACGCCCAAAGAGCCAGCAGGGAAAACTATGCCTTGTTCTAAAGCTCTTTCGGAACCGCTTGCGTAGCCCCACAGACCTGGGGGCTGCAGGCTTTCCTGCTGCCTTCAGCCTCAAAACCACCCTTTCCCACTTGGTGCCGCGCTAGGCACAAAAATGGCCTTATCTCTGGAGATTGGTCCCACGCCCAAAGAGCCAGCAGGGAAAACTATGCCTTGTTCTAAAGCTCTTTGGGAACCGCTTGCGTAGCCCCACACACCTGGGGGCTGCAGGCTTTCCTGCTGCCTTCAGCCTCAAAACCACCCTTTCCCACTTGGCGCCGCGCCAGGCACAAAAATGGCCTTCTCTGTGGAGACTGGTCCCATGCACAAAGAGCCAGCAGGGAAAACTATGCCTTGTTCGAAAGCTCTTTGGGAACCGCCTGCTTAGCCCCACACACCTGGGGCTGCAGGCTTTCCTGCTGCCTTCAGCCTCAAAACCACCCTTTCCCACTTGGCGCCGCGCTAGGCCCAAATATGGCCATATCTCAGGAGATTGGTCCCACGCCCAAAGAGCCAGCAGGGAAAACTATGCCTTGTTCTAAAGCTCTTTGGGAACCGCTTGCGTAGCCCCACACACCTGGGGGCTGCAGGCTTTCCTGCTGCCTTCAGCCTCAAAACCACCCTTTCCCACTTGGCACCGCGCCAGACACAAAAATGGCCTTATCTGTGGAGATTGGTCCCATGCACAAAGAGCCAGCAGGGAAAACTATGCCTTGTTCTAAAGCTCTTTGGGAACCGCTTGCGTAGCCCCACACACCTGGGGGCTGCAGGCTTTCCTGCTGCCTTCAGCCTCAAAACCACCCTTTTCCACTTGGCGTCACGCCAGGCCCAAAAATGGCCATCTGTCTGGAGACTGGTCCCATGCACAAAGAGCCAGCAGGGAAAACTATGCCTTGTTCTCAAGCTCTTTGGGATCCGCTTGCGTAGCCCCACAGACCTGGGGGCTAAAGGCTTTCCTGCTGCCTTCAGCCTCAAAACCACCCTTTCCCACTTGGCGCCGCGCTAGGCCCAAAAATGGCCATATCTCAGGAGATTGGTCCCACGCCCAAAGAGCCAGCAGGGAAAACTATGCCTTGTTCTAAAGCTCTTTGGGAACCGCTTGCGTAGCCCCACACACCTGGGGGCTGCAGGCTTTCCTGCTGCCTTCAGCCTCAAAACCACCCTTTCCCACTTGGCGTCACACCAGGCCCAAAAATGGCCATATGTCTGGAGATGGGTGCCACGCCCAAAGAGCCAGCAGGGAAAACTATGCCTTGTTCTATAGCTCTTTGGGAACCGCTTGCGTAGCCCCACACACCTGGGGGCTGCAGGCTTTCCTGCTGCCTTCAGCCTCAAAACCACCCTTTCCCACTTGGCGCCGCGCCAGACACAAAAATGGCCTTTTCTGTGGAGATTGGTCCCATGCACAAAGAGCCAGCAGGGAAAACTATGCCTTGTTCGAAAGCTCTTTGGGAACCGCTTGCGTAGCCCCACAGACCTGGGGGCTGCAGGCTTTCCTGCTGCCTTCAGCCTCAAAACCACCCTTTCCCACTTGGCGCCTCGCTAGGCCCAAAAATGGCCATCTGTCTGGAGATTGGTCCCACGCCCAAAGAGCCATCAGGGAAAACTATGCCTTGTTCTAAAGCTCTTTCGGAACCGCTTGCGTAGCCCCACACACTTGGGGGCTGCAGGCTTTCCTGCTGCCTTCAGCCTCACACCACCCTTTCGCACTTGGCGCCGCGCCAGGCACAAAAATGGCCTTATCTCTGGAGATTGGTCCCATGCACAAAGAGCCAGCAGGGAAAACTATGCCTTGTTCTCAAGCTCTTTGGGAACCGCTTGCGTAGCCTCACAGACCTGGGGGCTGCAGGCTTTCCTGCTGCCTTCAGCCTCAAAACCACCCTTTCCCACTTGGCGTCACGACAGGCCCAAAAATGGGCATCTGTCTGGAGATTGGTCCCACGCCCAAAGAGCCAGCAGGGAAAACTATGCCTTGTTCTCAAGCTCTTTGGGAACCGCTTGCGTAGCCCCACACACCTGGGGGCTGCAGGCTTTCCTGCTGCCTTCAGCCTCAAAACCACCCTTTTCCACTTGGCGTCACGCCAAGACGAAAAATGGCCATCTGTCTGGAGATTGGTCCCACGCCCAAAGAGCCAGCAGGGAAAACTATGCCTTGTTCTAAAGCTCTTTGGGAACCGCTTGCGTAGCCCCACACACCTGGGGGCTGCAGGCTTTCCTGCTGCCTTCAGCCTCAAAACCACCCTTTCCCACTTGGCGCCGCGCCAGTCACAATAATGGCCATATGTCTGGAGATTGGTCCCACGCCCAAAGAGCCAGCAGGGAAAACTATGCCTTGTTCTAAAGCTCTTTGGGAACCGCTTGCGTAGCCCCACACACCTGGGGGCTGCAGGCTTTCCTGCTGCCTTCAGACACAAAACCACCCTTTCCCACTTGGCGCCGCGCCAGACACAAAAATGGCCTTATCTGTGGAGATTGGTCCCATGCACAAAGAGCCAGCAGGGAAAACTATGCCTTGTTCGAAAGCTCTTTGGGAACCGCTTGCGTAGCCCCACAGACCTGGGGGCTGCAGGCTTTCCTGCTGCCTTCAGCCTCAAAACCACCCTTTCCCACTTGGCGCCTCGCTAGGCCCAAAAATGGCCATCTGTCTGGAGATTGGTCCCACGCCCAAAGAGCCAGCAGGGAAAACTATGCCTTGTTCTAAAGCTCTTTCGGAACCGCTTGCGTAGCCCCACACACTTGGGGGCTGCAGGCTTTCCTGCTGCCTTCAGCCTCACACCACCCTTTCGCACTTGGCGCCGCGCCAGGCACAAAAATGGCCTTATCTCAGGAGATTGGTCCCACGCCCAAAGAGCCAGCAGGGAAAACTATGCCTTGTTCTCAAGCTCTTTGGGAACCGCTTGCGTAGCCTCACAGACCTGGGGGCTGCAGGCTTTCCTGCTGCCTTCAGCCTCAAAACCACCCTTTCCCACTTGGCGTCACGCCAGGCCCAAAAATGGGCATCTGTCTGGAGATGGGTGCCACGCCCAAAGAGCCAGCAGGGAAAACTATGCCTTGTTCTAAAGCTCTTTGGGAACCGCTTGCGTAGCCCCACACACCTGGGGGCTGCAGGCTTTCCTGCTGCCTTCAGCCTCAAAACCACCCTTTTCCACTTGGCGTCACGCCAAGACGAAAAATGGCCATCTGTCTGGAGATTGGTCCCACGCCCAAAGAGCCAGCAGGGAAAACTATGCCTTGTTCTAAAGCTCTTTCGGAACCGCTTGCGTAGCCCCACAGACCTGGGGGCTGCAGGCTTTCCTGCTGCCTTCAGACTCAAAACCACCCTTTCCCACTTGGTGCCGCGCTAGGCCCAAAAATGGCCATATCTCAGGAGATTGGTCCCACGCCCAAAGAGCCAGCAGGGAAAACTATGCCTTGTTCTATAGCTCTTTGGGAACCGCTTGCGTAGCCCCACACACCTGGGGGCTGCAGGCTTTCCTGCTGCCTTCAGCCTCAAAACCACCCTTTCCCACTTGGCGCCGCGCCAGGCACAAAAATGGCCTTCTCTGTGGAGACTGGTCCCATGCACAAAGAGCCAGCAGGGAAAACTATGCCTTGTTCGAAAGCTCTTTGGGAACCGCCTGCTTAGCCCCACACACCTGGGGCTGCAGGCTTTCCTGCTGCCTTCAGCCTCAAAACCACCCTTTCCCACTTGGCGCCGCGCTAGGCCCAAATATGGCCATATCTCAGGAGATTGGTCCCACGCCCAAAGAGCCAGCAGGGAAAACTATGCCTTGTTCTAAAGCTCTTTGGGAACCGCTTGCGTAGCCCCACAGACCTGGGGGCTGCAGGCTTTCCTGCTGCCTTCAGCCTCAAAACCACCCTTTCCCACTTGGCACCGCGCCAGACACAAAAATGGCCTTATCTGTGGAGATTGGTCCCATGCACAAAGAGCCAGCAGGGAAAACTATGCCTTGTTCTAAAGCTCTTTGGGAACCGCTTGCGTAGCCCCACAGACCTGGGGGCTGCAGGCTTTCCTGCTGCCTTCAGCCTCAAAACCACCCTTTTCCACTTGGCGTCACGCCAGGCCCAAAAATGGCCATCTGTCTGGAGACTGGTCCCATGCACAAAGAGCCAGCAGGGAAAACTATGCCTTGTTCTAAAGCTCTTTGGGATCCGCTTGCGTAGCCCCACAGACCTGGGGGCTGCAGGCTTTCCTGCTGCCTTCAGCCTCAAAACCACCCTTTTCCACTTGGCGTCACGCCAGGCCCAAAAATGGCCATCTGTCTGGAGACTGGTCCCATGCACAAAGAGCCAGCAGGGAAAACTATGCCTTGTTCTCAAGCTCTTTGGGAACCGCTTGCGTAGCCCCACACACCTGGGGGCTGCAGGCTTTCCTGCTGCCTTCAGCCTCAAAACCACCCTTTCCCACTTGGCGCCGCGCTAGGCCCAAAAATGGCCATATCTCAGGAGATTGGTCCCACGCCCAAAGAGCCAGCAGGGAAAACTATGCCTTGTTCTAAAGCTCTTTGGGAACCGCTTGCGTAGCCCCACACACCTGGGGGCTGCAGGCTTTCCTGCTGCCTTCAGCCTCAAAACCACCCTTTCCCACTTGGCGTCACGCCAGGCCCAAAAATGGCCATATCTCAGGAGATTGGTCCCACGCCCAAAGAGCCAGCAGGGAAAACTATGCCTTGTTCTAAAGCTCTTTGGGAACCGCTTGCGTAGCCCCACACACCTGGGGGCTGCAGGCTTTCCTGCTGCCTTCAGACACAAAACCACCCTTTCCCACTTGGCGCCGCGCCAGACACAAAAATGGCCTTATCTGTGGAGATTGGTCCCATGCACAAAGAGCCAGCAGGGAAAACTATGCCTTGTTCGAAAGCTCTTTGGGAACCGCTTGCGTAGCCCCACAGACCTGGGGGCTGCAGGCTTTCCTGCTGCCTTCAGCCTCAAAACCACCCTTTCCCACTTGGCGCCTCGCTAGGCCCAAAAATGGCCATCTGTCTGGAGATTGGTCCCACGCCCAAAGAGCCAGCAGGGAAAACTATGCCTTGTTCTAAAGCTCTTTCGGAACCGCTTACGTAGCCCCACACACTTGGGGGCTGCAGGCTTTCCTGCTGCCTTCAGCCTCACACCACCCTTTCGCACTTGGCGCCGCGCCAGGCACAAAAATGGCCTTATCTCAGGAGATTGGTCCCATGCACAAAGAGCCAGCAGGGAAAACTATGCCTTGTTCTCAAGCTCTTTGGGAACCGCTTGCGTAGCCTCACAGACCTGGGGGCTGCAGGCTTTCCTGCTGCCTTCAGCCTCAAAACCACCCTTTCCCACTTGGCGTCACGCCAGGCCCAAAAATGGGCATCTGTCTGGAGATTGGTCCCACGCCCAAAGAGCCAGCAGGGAAAACTATGCCTTGTTCTAAAGCTCTTTGGGAACCGCTTGCGTAGCCCCACACACCTGGGGGCTGCAGGCTTTCCTGCTGCCTTCAGCCTCAAAACCACCCTTTTCCACTTGGCGTCACGCCAAGACGAAAAATGGCCATCTGTCTGGAGATTGGTCCCACGCCCAAAGAGCCAGCAGGGAAAACTATGCCTTGTTCTAAAGCTCTTTGGGAACCGCTTGCGTAGCCCCACACACCTGGGGGCTGCAGGCTTTCCTGCTGCCTTCAGCCTCAAAACCACCCTTTCCCACTTGGCGCCGCGCCAGGCACAAAAATGGCCTTCTCTGTGGAGACTGGTCCCTTGCACAAAGAGCCAGCAGGGAAAACTATGCCTTGTTCTAAAGCTCTTTCGGAACCGCTTGCGTAGCCCCACACACTTGGGGGCTGCAGGCTTTCCTGCTGCCTTCAGCCTCACACCACCCTTTCGCACTTGGCGCCGCGCCAGGCACAAAAATGGCCTTATCTCAGGAGATTGGTCCCATGCACAAAGAGCCAGCAGGGAAAACTATGCCTTGTTCTCAAGCTCTTTGGGAACCGCTTGCGTAGCCTCACAGACCTGGGGGCTGCAGGCTTTCCTGCTGCCTTCAGCCTCAAAACCACCCTTTCCCACTTGGCGTCACGCCAGGCCCAAAAATGGCCATCTGTCTGGAGATTGGTCCCACGCCCAAAGAGCCAGCAGGGAAAACTATGCCTTGTTCTAAAGCTCTTTGGGAACCGCTTGCGTAGCCCCACACACCTGGGGGCTGCAGGCTTTCCTGCTGCCTTCAGCCTCAAAACCACCCTTTTCCACTTGGCGTCACGCCAAGACGAAAAATGGCCATCTGTCTGGAGATTGGTCCCACGCCCAAAGAGCCAGCAGGGAAAACTATGCCTTGTTCTAAAGCTCTTTGGGAACCGCTTGCGTAGCCCCACACACCTGGGGGCTGCAGGCTTTCCTGCTGCCTTCAGCCTCAAAACCACCCTTTCCCACTTGGCGCCGCGCCAGTCACAATAATGGCCATATGTCTGGAGATTGGTCCCACGCCCAAAGAGCCAGCAGGGAAAACTATGCCTTGTTCTAAAGCTCTTTGGGAACCGCTTGCGTAGCCCCACACACCTGGGGGCTGCAGGCTTTCCTGCTGCCTTCAGACACAAAACCACCCTTTTCCAATTGGCGCCTCGCTAGGCCCAAAAATGGCCATCTGTCTGGAGATTGGTCCCACGCCCAAACAGCCAGCAGGGAAAAATATGCCTTGTTCTAAAGCTCTTTGGGAACCGCTTGCGTAGCCTTACACACTTGGGGGCTGCAAGCTTTCCTGCTGCCTTCAGCCTCACACCACCCTTTCCCACTTGGCGCCGCGCCAGACACAAAAATGGCCTTATCTGTGGAGATTGGTCCCACGCCCAAAGAGCCAGCAGGGAAAACTATGCCTTGTTCTAAAGCTCTTTGGGAACCGCTTGCGTAGCCCCACAGACCTGGGGGCTGCAGGCTTTCCTGCTGCCTTCAGCCTCAAAACCACCCTTTCCCACTTGGTGCCGCGCTAGGCCCAAAAATGGCCATATCTCAGGAGATTGGTCCCACGCCCAAAGAGCCAGCAGGGAAAACTATGCCTTGTTCTATAGCTCTTTGGGAACCGCTTGCGTAGCCCCACACACCTGGGGGCTGCAGGCTTTCCTGCTGCCTTCAGCCTCAAAACCACCCTTTCCCACTTGGCGCCGCGCCAGGCACAAAAATGGCCTTCTCTGTGGAGACTGGTCCCATGCACAAAGAGCCAGCAGGGAAAACTATGCCTTGTTCTATAGCTCTTTGGGAACCGCCTGCTTAGCCCCACACACCTGGGGCTGCAGGCTTTCCTGCTGCCTTCAGCCTCAAAACCACCCTTTCCCACTTGGCGCCGCGCTAGGCCCAAATATGGCCATATCTCAGGAGATTGGTCCCACGCCCAAAGAGCCAGCAGGGAAAACTATGCCTTGCTCTAAAGCTCTTTGGGAACCGCTTGCGTAGCCCCACACACCTGGGGGCTGCAGGCTTTCCTGCTGCCTTCAGCCTCAAAACCACCCTTTCCCACTTGGCACCGCGCCAGACACAAAAATGGCCTTATCTGTGGAGATTGGTCCCATGCACAAAGAGCCAGCAGGGAAAACTATGCCTTGTTCTCAAGCTCTTTGGGATCCGCTTGCGTAGCCCCACAGACCTGGGGGCTAAAGGCTTTCCTGCTGCCTTCAGCCTCAAAACCACCCTTTTCCACTTGGCGTCACGCCAGGCCCAAAAATGGCCTTATCTCTGGAGATTGGTCCCATGCCCAAAGAGCCAGCAGGGAAAACTATGCCTTGTTCTCAAGCTCTTTGGGATCCGCTTGCGTAGCCCCACAGACCTGGGGGCTAAAGGCTTTCCTGCTGCCTTCAGCCTCAAAACCACCCTTTTCCACTTGGCGTCACGCCAGGCCCAAAAATGGCCATCTGTCTGGAGACTGGTCCCATGCACAAAGAGCCAGCAGGGAAAACTATGCCTTGTTCTCAAGCTCTTTGGGAACCGCTTGCGTAGCCCCACACACCTGGGGGCTGCAGGCTTTCCTGCTGCCTTCAGCCTCAAAACCACCCTTTCCCACTTGGCGCCGCGCCAGGAACAAAAATGGCCATCTGTCTGGAGATTGTTCACACGCCCAAAGAGCCAGCAGGGAAAACTATGCCTTGTTCTAAAGCTCTTTGGGAACCGCTTGCGTAGCCCCACACACCTGGGGGCTGCAGGCTTTCCTGCTGCCTTCAGACTCAAAACCACCCTTTCCCACTTGGCGCTGCGCCAGGCCCAAAAATGGCCATCTGTCTGGAGATTGGTCCCACGCCCAAAGAGCCAGCAGGGAAAACTATGCCTTGTTCTAAAGCTCTTTGGGAACCGCTTGCGTAGCCCCACACACCTGGGGGCTGCAGGCTTTCCTGCTGCCTTCAGCCTCAAAACCACCCTTTCCCACTTGGCGCCGCGCCACACACAAAAATGGCCTTATCTCTGGAGATTGGTCCCATGCCCAAAGAGCCAGCAGGGAAAACTATGCCTTGTTCGAAAGCTCCTTGGGAACCGCTTGCGTAGCCCCACACACCTGGGGGCTGCAGGCTTTCCTGCTGCCTTCAGCCTCAAAACCACCCTTTCCCACTTGGCGCCGCGCTAGGCCCAAAAATGGCCATATCTCAGGAGATTGGTCCCACGCCCAAAGAGCCAGCAGGGAAAACTATGCCTTGTTCTAAAGCTCTTTGGGAACCGCTTGCGTAGCCCCACACACCTGGGGGCTGCAGGCTTTCCTGCTGCCTTCAGCCTCAAAACCACCCTTTCCCACTTGGCGTCACGCCAGGCCCAAAAATGGCCATATGTCTGGAGATGGGTGCCACGCCCAAAGAGCCAGCAGGGAAAACTATGCCTTGTTCTAAAGCTCTTTGGGAACCGCTTGCATAGCCCCACACACCTGGGGGCTGCAGGCTTTCCTGCTGCCTTCAGACACAAAACCACCCTTTCCCACTTGGCGTCGCGCCAGGCACAAAAATGGCCTTATCTCTGGAGATTGGTCCCATGCACAAAGAGCCAGCAGGGAAAACTATGCCTTGTTCGAAAGCTCTTTGGGAACCGCTTGCGTAGCCTCACAGACCTGGGGGCTGCAGGCTTTCCTGCTGCCTTCAGCCTCAAAACCACCCTTTCCCACTTGGCGTCACGCCGGGCCCAAAAATGGCCATCTGTCTGGAGATTGGTACCACGCCCAAAGAGCCAGCAGGGAAAACTATGCCTTGTTCTAAAGCTCTTTGGGAACCGCTTGCGTAGCCCCACAGACCTGGGGGCTGCAGGCTTTCCTGCTGCCTTCAGCCTCAAAACCACCCTTTTTAACTTGGCGTCACGCCAAGACGAAAAATGGCCATCTGTCTGGAGATTGGTCCCACGCCCAAAGAGCCAGCAGGGAAAACTATGCCTTGTTCTAAAGCTCTTTGGGAACCGCTTGCGTAGCCCCACACACCTGGGGGCTGCAGGCTTTCCTGCTGCCTTCAGCCTCAAAACCACCCTTTCCCACTTGGCGCCGCGCCAGTCACAATAATGGCCATATGTCTGGAGATTGGTCCCACGCCCAAAGAGCCAGCAGGGAAAACTATGCCTTGTTCTAAAGCTCTTTGGGAACCGCTTGCGTAGCCCCACACACCTGGGGGCTGCAGGCTTTCCTGCTGCCTTCAGACACAAAACCACCCTTTTCCAATTGGCGCCTCGCTAGGCCCAAAAATGGCCATCTGTCTGGAGATTGGTCCCACGCCCAAAGAGCCAGCAGGGAAAACTATGCCTTGTTCTAAAGCTCTTTCGGAACCGCTTGCGTAGCCTTACACACTTGGGGGCTGCAGGCTTTCCTGCTGCCTTCAGCCTCACACCACCCTTTCCCACTTGGCGCCGCGCCAGACACAAAAATGGCCTTATCTGTGGAGATTGGTCCCACGCCCAAAGAGCCAGCAGGGAAAACTATGCCTTGTTCTATAGCTCTTTGGGAACCGCTTGCGTAGCCCCACACACCTGGGGGCTGCAGGCTTTCCTGCTGCCTTCAGCCTCAAAACCACCCTTTCCCACTTGGCGCCGCGCTAGGCCCAAAAATGGCCATATCTCAGGAGATTGGTCCCACGCCCAAAGAGCCAGCAGGGAAAACTATGCCTTGTTCTCAAGCTCTTTGGGAACCGCTTGCGTAGCCCCACAGACCTGGGGGCTGCAGGCTTTCCTGCTGCCTTCAGCCTCAAAACCACCCTTTCCCACTTGGCACCGCGCAAGGCACAAAAATGGCCTTCTCTGTGGAGACTGGTCCCATGCCCAAAGAGCCAGCAGGGAAAACTATGCCTTGTTCGAAAGCTCTTTCGGAACCGCTTGCGTAGCCCCACAGACCTGGGGGCTGCAGGCTTTCCTGCTGCCTTCAGCCTCACACCACCCTTTCACACTTGGCGCCGCGCCAGGCACAAAAATGGCCTTATCTCTGGAGATTGGTCCCATGCACAAAGAGCCAGCAGGGAAAACTATGCCTTGTTCTCAAGCTCTTTGGGAACCGCTTGCGTAGCCTCACAGACCTGGGGGCTGCAGGCTTTCCTGCTGCCTTCAGCCTCAAAACCACCCTTTCCCACTTGGCGTCACGCCAGGCCCAAAAATGACCATCTGCCTGGAGATTGGTCCCACGCCCAAAGAGCCAGCAGGGAAAACTATGCCTTGTTCTAAAGCTCTTTGGGAACCGCTTGCGTAGCCCCACACACCTGGGGGCTGCAGGCTTTCCTGCTGCCTTCAGCCTCAAAACCACCCTTTTCCACTTGGCGTCACGCCAAGACGAAAAATGGCCATCTGTCTGGAGATTGGTCCCACGCCCAAAGAGCCAGCAGGGAAAACTATGCCTTGTTCTAAAGCTCTTTCGGAACCGCTTGCGTAGCCCCACACACTTGGGGGCTGCAGGCTTTCCTGCTGCCTTCAGCCTCAAAACCACCCTTTCCCACTTGGCGTCACGCCAGGCCCAAAAATGGCCATATCTCAGGAGATTGGTCACACGCCCAAAGAGCCAGCAGGGAAAACTATGCCTTGTTCTAAAGCTCTTTGGGAACCGCTTGCGTAGCCCCACACACCTGGGGGCTGCAGGCTTTCCTGCTGCCTTCAGCCTCAAAACCACCCTTTTCCACTTGGCGTCACGCCAGGCCCAAAAATGGCCATCTGTCTGGAGATTGGTCCCACGCCCAAAGAGCCAGCAGGGAAAACTATGCCTTGTTCTAAAGCTCTTTCGGAACCGCTTGCGTAGCATTACACACTTGGGGGCTGCAGGCTTTCCTGCTGCCTTCAGCCTCACACCACCCTTTCCCACTTGGCACCGCGCCAGACACAAAAATGGCCTTATCTGTGGAGATTGGTCCCACGCCCAAAGAGCCAGCAGGGAAAACTATGCCTTGTTCTCAAGCTCTTTCGGAACCGCTTGCGTAGCCCCACACACCTGGGGGCTGCAGGCTTTCCTGCTGCCTTCAGCCTCAAAACCACCCTTTCCCACTTGGCGCCGCGCTAGGCCCAAAAATGGCCATATCTCAGGAGATTGGTCCCACGCCCAAAGAGCCAGCAGGGAAAACTATGCCTTGTTCGAAAGCTCTTTGGGAACCGCTTGCGTAGCCCCACACACCTGGGGGCTGCAGGCTTTCCTGCTGCCTTCAGCCTCAAAACCACCCTTTCCCACTTGGCACCGCGCCAGGCACAAAAATGGCCTTCTCTGTGGAGACTGGTCCCATGCACAAAGAGCCAGCAGGGAAAACTATGCCTTGTTCTAAAGCTCTTTGGGAACCGCTTGCTTAGCCCCACACACCTGGGGCTGCAGGCTTTCCTGCTGCCTTCAGCCTCAAAACCACCCTTTCCCACTTGGCGCCGCGTCAGACACAAAAATGGCCTTATCTGTGGAGATTGGTCCCATGCACAAAGAGCCAGCAGGGAAAACTATGCCTTGTTCTCAAGCTCTTTGGGATCCGCTTGCGTAGCCCCACACACCTGGGGGCTGCAGGCTTTCCTGCTGCCTTCAGCCTCAAAACCACCCTTTTCCACTTGGCGTCACGCCAGGCCCAAAAATGGCCATATGTCTGGAGATTGGTCCCATGCACAAAGAGCCAGCAGGGAAAACTATGCCTTGTTCTAAAGCTCTTTGGGAACCGCTTGCGTAGCCCCACACACCTGGGGGCTGCAGGCTTTCCTGCTGCCTTCAGCCTCAAAACCACCCTTTCCCACTTGGCGCCGACCCAGGCACAAAAATGGCCATATCTCAGGAGATTGGTCCCACGCCCAAAGAGCCAGCAGGGAAAACTATGCCTTGTTCTAAAGCTCTTTGGGAACCGCTTGCGTAGCCCCACACACCTGGGGGCTGCAGGCTTTCCTGCTGCCTTCAGCCTCAAAACCACCCTTTCCCACTTGGCGTCACGCCAGGCCCAAAAATGGCCATCTGTCTGGAGATTGGTCCCACGCCCAAAGAGCCAGCAGGGAAAACTATGCCTTGTTCTATAGCTCTTTGGGAACCGCTTGCGTAGCCCCACACACCTGGGGGCTGCAGGCTTTCCTGCTGCCTTCAGCCTCAAAACCACCCTTTCCCACTTGGCGTCACGCCAGGCCCAAAAATGGCAATCTGTCTGGAGATTGGTCCCACGCCCAAAGAGCCAGCAGGGAAAAATATGCCTTGTTCTAAAGCTCTTTGGGAACCGCTTGCGTAGCCCCACAGACCTGGGGGCTGCAGGCTTTCCTGCTGCCTTCAGCCTCAAAACCACCCTTTCCCACTTGGCGCCTCGCTAGGCCCAAAAATGGCCATCTGTCTGGAGATTGGTCCCACGCCCAAAGAGCCAGCAGGGAAAACTATGCCTTGTTCTAAAGCTCTTTGGGAACCGCTTGCGTAGCCCCACACACCTGGGGGCTGCAGGCTTTCCTGCTGCCTTCAGCCTCACACCACCCTTTCCCACTTGGCGCCGCGCCAGACACAAAAATGGCCTTATCTCTGGAGATTGGTCCCATGCCCAAAGAGCCAGCAGGGAAAACTATGCCTTGTTCGAAAGCTCCTTGGGAACCGCTTGCGTAGCCCCACAGACCTGGGGGCTGCAGGCTTTCCTGCTGCCTTCAGCCTCAAAACCACCCTTTCCCACTTGGCGCCGCGCCAGGCACAAAAATGGCCATCTGTCTGGAGATTGGTCCCACGCCCAAAGAGCCAGCAGGGAAAACTATGCCTTGTTCTAAAGCTCTTTGGGAACCGCTTGCGTAGCCCCACACACCTGGGGGCTGCAGGCTTTCCTGCTGCCTTCAGCCTCAAAACCACCCTTTTCCACTTGGCGTCACGCCAAGACGAAAAATGGCCATCTGTCTGGAGATTGGTCCCACGCCCAAAGAGCCAGCAGGGAAAACTATGCCTTGTTCTAAAGCTCTTTCGGAACCGCTTGCGTAGCCCCACACACCTGGGGGCTGCAGGCTTTCCTGCTGCCTATAGCCTCAAAACCACCCTTTCCCACTTGGCGCCGCGCCAGTCACAATAATGGCCATATGTCTGGAGATTGGTCCCACGCCCAAAGAGCCAGCAGGGAAAACTATGCCTTGTTCTAAAGCTCTTTGGGAACCGCTTGCGTAGCCCCACACACTTGGGGGCTGCAGGCTTTCCTGCTGCCTTCAGCCTCAAAACCACCCTTTTCCACTTGGCGCCTCGCTAGGCCCAAAAATGGCCATCTGTCTGGAGATTGGTCCCACGCCCAAAGAGCCAGCAGGGAAAACTATGCCTTGTTCTAAAGCTCTTTCGGAACCGCTTGCGTAGCCTTACACACTTGGGGGCTGCAGGCTTTCCTGCTGCCTTCAGCCTCACACCACCCTTTCCCACTTGGCGCCGCGCCAGACACAAAAATGGCCTTATCTGTGGAGATTGGTCCCACGCCCAAAGAGCCAGCAGGGAAAACTATGCCTTGTTCTCAAGCTCTTTGGGAACCGCTTGCATAGCCCCACACACCTGGGGGCTGCAGGCTTTCCTGCTGCCTTCAGCCTCAAAACCACCCTTTCCCACTTGGCGCCGCGCTAGGCCCAAAAATGGCCATATCTCAGGAGATTGGTCCCACGCCCAAAGAGCCAGCAGGGAAAACTATGCCTTGTTCTCAAGCTCTTTGGGAACCGCTTGCGTAGCCCCACACACCTGGGGGCTGCAGGCTTTCCTGCTGCCTTCAGCCTCAAAACCACCCTTTCCCACTTGGCACCGCGCCAGGCACAAAAATGGCCTTCTCTGTGGAGACTGGTCCCATGCACAAAGAGCCAGCAGGGAAAACTATGCCTTGTTCTAAAGCTCTTTGGGAACCGCTTGCTTAGCCCCACACACCTGGGGCTGCAGGCTTTCCTGCTGCCTTCAGCCTCAAAACCACCCTTTCCCACTTGGCGCCGCTTCAGACACAAAAATGGCCTTATCTGTGGAGATTGGTCCCATGCACAAAGAGCCAGCAGGGAAAACTATGCCTTGTTCTCAAGCTCTTTGGGATCCGCTTGCGTAGCCCCACACACCTGGGGGCTGCAGGCTTTCCTGCTGCCTTCAGCCTCAAAACCACCCTTTTCCACTTGGCGTCACGCCAGGCCCAAAAATGGCCATATGTCTGGAGATTGGTCCCATGCACAAAGAGCCAGCAGGGAAAACTATGCCTTGTTCTCAAGCTCTTTGGGAACCGCTTGCGTAGCCCCACAGACCTGGGGGCTGCAGGCTTTCCTGCTGCCTTCAGCCTCAAAACCACCCTTTCCCACTTGGCGTCACGCCAGGCCCAAAAATGGCAATCTGTCTGGAGATTGGTCCCACGCCCAAAGAGCCAGCAGGGAAAACTATGCCTTGTTCTCAAGCTCTTTGGGAACCGCTTGCGTAGCCCCACAGACCTGGGGGCTGCAGGCTTTCCTGCTGCCTTCAGCCTCAAAACCACCCTTTCCCACTTGGCGTCACGCCAGGCCCAAAAATGGCAATCTGTCTGGAGATTGGTCCCACGCCCAAAGAGCCAGCAGGGAAAACTATGCCTTGTTCTAAAGCTCTTTGGGAACCGCTTGCGTAGCCCCACACACCTGGGGGCTGCAGGCTTTCCTGCTGCCTTCAGCCTCAAAACCACCCTTTCCCACTTGGCGCCGCGCCAGTCACAATAATGGCCATCTGTCTGGAGATTGGTCCCACGCCCAAAGAGCCAGCAGGGAAAACTATGCCTTGTTCTCAAGCTCTTTGGGAACCGCTTGCGTAGCCCCACAGACCTGGGGGCTGCAGGCTTTCCTGCTGCCTTCAGCCTCAAAACCACCCTTTCCCACTTGGCGTCACGCCAGGCCCAAAAATGGCAATCTGTCTGGAGATTGGTCCCACGCCCAAAGAGCCAGCAGGGAAAACTATGCCTTGTTCTAAAGCTCTTTGGGAACCGCTTGCGTAGCCCCACACACCTGGGGGCTGCAGGCTTTCCTGCTGCCTTCAGCCTCAAAACCACCCTTTCCCACTTGGCGCCGCGCCAGTCACAATAATGGCCATCTGTCTGGAGATTGGTCCCACGCCCAAAGAGCAAGCAGGGAAAACTATGCCTTGTTCTAAAGCTCTTTGGGAACCGCTTGCGTAGCCCCACACACCTGGGGGCTGCAGGCTTTCCTGCTGCCTTCAGCCTCAAAACCACCCTTTCCCACTTGGCGCCTCGCTAGGCCCGAAAACGGCCATCTGTCTGGAGATTGGTCCCACGCCCAAAGAGCCAGCAGGGAAAACTATGCCTTGTTCTAAAGCTCTTTCGGAAACGCTTGCGTAGCCCCACACACCTGGGGGCTGCAGGCTTTCCTGCTGCCTTCAGCCTCACACCACCCTTTCCCACTTGGCGCCGCGCCAGACACAAAAATGGCCTTATCTCTGGAGATTGGTCCCATGCCCAAAGAGCCAGCAGGGAAAACTATGCCTTGTTCGAAAGCTCCTTGGGAACCGCTTGCGTAGCCCCACAGACCTGGGGGCTGCAGGCTTTCCTGCTGCCTTCAGCCTCAAAACCACCCTTTCCCACTTGGCGCCGCGCCAGGCCCAAAAATGGCCATCTGTCTGGAGATTGGTCCCACGCCCAAAGAGCCAGCAGGGAAAACTATGCCTTGTTCTAAAGCTCTTTGGGAACCGCTTGCGTAGCCCCACACACCTGGGGGCTGCAGGCTTTCCTGCTGCCTTCAGCCTCAAAACCACCCTTTCCCACTTGGCGCCGCGCCAGACACAAAAATGGCCATATCTCAGGAGATTGGTCCCACGCCCAAAGAGCCAGCAGGGAAAACTATGCCTTGTTCTAAAGCTCTTTGGGAACCGCTTGCTTAGCCCCACAGACCTGGGGGCTGCAGGCTTTCCTGCTGCCTTCAGCCTCAAAACCACCCTTTCCCACTTGGCGCCGACCCAGGCACAAAAATGGCCATATGTCTGGAGATGGGTGCCACGCCCAAAGAGCCAGCAGGGAAAACTATGCCTTGTTCGAAAGCTCTTTGGGAACCGCTTGCGTAGCCCCAAACACCTGGGGGTTGCAGGCTTTCCTGCTGCCTTCAGCCTCAAAACCAGCCTTTCCCACTTGGCGCCGCGCTAGGCCAAAAAATGGCCATCTGTCTGGAGATTGGTCCCACGCCCAAAGAGCCAGCAGGGAAAACTATGCCTTGTTCTAAAGCTCTTTCGGAACCACTTGCGTAGCCCCACACACTTGGGGGCTGCAGGCTTTCCTGCTGCCTTCAGCCTCACACCACCCTTTCCCACTTGGCGTCACGCCAGGCCCAAAAATGGCCATCTGTCTGGAGATTGGTCCCACGCCCAAAGAGCCAGCAGGGAAAACTATGCCTTGTTCTAAAGCTCTTTGGGAACCGTTTGCGTAGCCCCACAGACCTGGGGGCTGCAGGCTTTCCTGCTGCCTTCAGCCTCAAAACCACCCTTTTCCACTTGGCGTCACGCCAGGCCCAAAAATGGCCATCTGTCTGGAGATTGGTCCCACGCCCAAAGAGCCAGCAGGGAAAACTATGCCTTGTTCTAAAGCTCTTTCGGAACCGCTTGCGTAGCCTTACACACTTGGGGGCTGCAGGCTTTCCTGCTGCCTTCAGCCTCACACCACCCTTTCCCACTTGGCGCCGCGCCAGACACAAAAATGGCCTTATCTGTGGAGATTGGTCCCACGCCCAAAGAGCCAGCAGGGAAAACTATGCCTTGTTCTCAAGCTCTTTGGGAACCGCTTGCGTAGCCCCACACACCTGGGGGCTGCAGGCTTTCCTGCTGCCTTCAGCCTCAAAACCACCCTTTCCCACTTGGCGCCGCGCTAGGCCCAAAAATGGCCATATCTCAGGAGACTGGTCCCACGCCCAAAGAGCCAGCAGGGAAAACTATGCCTTGTTCTAAAGCTCTTTGGGAACCGCTTGCGTAGCCCCACACACCTGGGGGCTGCAGGCTTTCCTGCTGCCTTCAGCCTCAAAACCACCCTTTCCCACTTGGCACCGCGCCAGGCACAAAAATGGCCTTCTCTGTGGAGACTGGTCCCATGCACAAAGAGCCAGCAGGGAAAACTATGCCTTGTTCTCAAGCTCTTTCGGAACCGCTTGCGTAGCCCCCACACACCTGGGGGCTGCAGGCTTTCCTGCTGCCTTCAGCCTCAAAACCACCCTTTCCCACTTGGCGCCGCGCTAGGCCCAAAAATGGCCATATCTCAGGAGATTGGTCCCACGCCCAAAGAGCCAGCAGGGAAAACTATGCCTTGTTCTAAAGCTCTTTGGGAACCACTTGCGTAGCCCCACAGACCTGGGGGCTGCAGGCTTTCCTGCTGCCTTCAGCCTCAAAACCACCCTTTCCCACTTGGCGCCGCGCCAGGCCCAAAAATGGCCATCTGCCTGGAGATTGGTCCCACGCCCAAAGAGCCAGCAGGGAAAACTATGCCTTGTTCTCAAGCTCTTTGGGAACCGCTTGCGTAGCCCCACAGACCTGGGGGCTGCAGGCTTTCCTGCTGCCTTCAGCCTCAAAACCACCCTTTCCCACTTGGCGTCACGCCAGGCCCAAAAATGGCAATCTGTCTGGAGATTGGTCCCACGCCCAAAGAGCCAGCAGGGAAAACTATGCCTTGTTCTAAAGCTCTTTGGGAACCGCTTGCGTAGCCCCACACACCTGGGGGCTGCAGGCTTTCCTGCTGCCTTCAGCCTCAAAACCACCCTTTCCCACTTGGCGTCACGCCAGGCCCAAAAATGGCCATCTGTCTGGAGATTGGTCCCACGCCCAAACAGCCAGCAGGGAAAAATATGCCTTGTTCTAAAGCTCTTTGGGAACCGCTTGCGTAGCCCCACACACCTGGGGGCTGCAGGCTTTCCTGCTGCCTTCAGCCTCAAAACCACCCTTTCCCACTTGGCGCCGCGCCAGTCACAATAATGGCCATATGTCTGGAGATTGGTCCCACGCCCAAAGAGCCAGCAGGGAAAACTATGCCTTGTTCTAAAGCTCTTTGGGAACCGCTTGCGTAGCCCCACACACCTGGGGGCTGCAGGCTTTCCTGCTGCCTTCAGACACAAAACCACCCTTTTCCACTTGGCGCCGTGCCAGACACAAAAATGGCCTTATCTGTGGAGATTGGTCCCACGCCCAAAGAGCCAGCAGGGAAAACTATGCCTTGTTCTCAAGCTCTTTCGGAACCGCTTGCGTAGCCCCACACACCTGGGGGCTGCAGGCTTTCCTGCTGCCTTCAGCCTCAAAACCACCCTTTCCCACTTGGCGCCGCGCTAGGCCCAAAAATGGCCATATCTCAGGAGATTGGTCCCACGCCCAAAGAGCCAGCAGGGAAAACTATGCCTTGTTCTATAGCTCTTTGGGAACCGCTTGCGTAGCCCCACAGACCTGGGGGCTGCATGCTTTCCTGCTGCCTTCAGCCTCAAAACCACCCTTTCCCACTTGGCACCGCGCCAGGCACAAAAATGGCCTTCTCTGTGGAGACTGGTCCCATGCACAAAGAGCCAGCAGGGAAAACTATGCCTTGTTCTAAAGCTCTTTGGGAACCGCTTGCGTAGCCCCACACACCTGGGGCTGCAGGCTTTCCTGCTGCCTTCAGCCTCAAAACCACCCTTTCCCACTTGGCGCCGCGCCAGGCCCAAAAGTGGCCATCTGTCTGGAGATTGGTCCCATGCACAAAGAGCCAGCAGGGAAAACTATGCCTTGTTCTCAAGCTCTTTGGGATCCGCTTGCGTAGCCCCACAGACCTGGGGGCTAAAGGCTTTCCTGCTGCCTTCAGCCTCAAAACCACCCTTTCCCACTTGGCGTCACGCCAGGCCCAAAAATGGCCATATGTCTGGAGATTGGTCCCATGCACAAAGAGCCAGCAGGGAAAACTATGCCTTGTTCGAAAGCTCCTTGGGAACCGCTTGCGTAGCCCCACACACCTGGGGGCTACAGGCTTTCCTGCTGCCTTCAGCCTCAAAACCACCCTTTCCCACTTGGCGCCGCGCTAGGCCCAAAAATGGCCATATCTCAGGAGATTGGTCCCACGCCCAAAGAGCCAGCAGGGAAAACTATGCCTTGTTCTCAAGCTCTTTGGGAACCGCTTGCGTAGCCCCACACACCTGGGGGCTGCAGGCTTTCCTGCTGCCTTCAGCCTCAAAACCACCCTTTCCCACTTGGCGTCACGCCAGGCCCAAAAATGGCAATCTGTCTGGAGATTGGTCCCACGCCCAAAGAGCCAGCAGGGAAAACTATGCCTTGTTCTAAAGCTCTTTGGGAACCGCTTGCGTAGCCCCACACACCTGGGGGCTGCAGGCTTTCCTGCTGCCTTCAGCCTCAAAACCACCCTTTCCCACTTGGCGTCACGCCAGGCCCAAAAATGGCCATCTGTCTGGAGACTGGTCCCACGCCCAAAGAGCCAGCAGGGAACACTATGCCTTGTTCTAAAGCTCTTTGGGAACCGCTTGCGTAGCCCCACAGACCTGGGGGCTGCAGGCTTTCCTGCTGCCTTCAGCCTCAAAACCACCCTTTCCCACTTGGCGCCTCGCTAGGCCCAAAAATGGCAATCTGTCTGGAGATTGGTCCCACGCCCAAAGAGCCAGCAGGGAAAACTATGCCTTGTTCTAAAGCTCTTTCGGAACCGCTTGCGTAGCCTTACACACTTGGGGGCTGCAGGCTTTCCTGCTGCCTTCAGCCTCACACCACCCTTTCCCACTTGGCGCCGCGCCAGGCACAAAAATGGCCTTATCTGTGGAGATTGGTCCCATGCACAAAGAGCCAGCAGGGAAAACTATGCCTTGTTCTAAAGCTCTTTGGGAACCGCTTGCGTAGCCCCACACACCTGGGGGCTGCAGGCTTTCCTGCTGCCTTCAGCCTCAAAACCACCCTTTCCCACTTGGCGCCGCGCCGGGCCCAAAAATGGCCATCTGTCTGGAGATTGGTCCCACGCCCAAAGAGCCAGCAGGGAAAACTATGCCTTGTTCTAAAGCTCTTTGGGAACCGCTTGCGTAGCCCCACACACCTGGGGGCTGCAGGCTTTCCTGCTGCCTTCAGCCTCAAAACCACCCTTTCCCACTTGGCGCCGCGCTAGGCCCAAAAATGGCCATATCTCTGGAGATTGGTCCCACGCCCAAAGAGCCAGCAGGGAAAACTATGCCTTGTTCTATAGCTCTTTGGGAACCGCTTGCGTAGCCCCAGAGACCTGGGGGCTGCAGGCTTTCCTGCTGCCTTCAGCCTCAAAACCACCCTTTCCCACTTGGCGCCTCGCTAGGCCCAAAAATGGCCATCTGTCTGGAGATTGGTCCCATGCACAAAGAGCCAGCAGGGAAAACTATGCCTTGTTCTCAAGCTCTTTGGGAACCGCTTGCGTAGCCCCACACACCTGGGGGCTGCAGGCTTTCCTGCTGCCTTCAGCCTCAAAACCACCCTTTCCCACTTGGCGCCGCGCCAGGAACAAAAATGGCCATCTGTCTGGAGATTGTTCACACGCCCAAAGAGCCAGCAGGGAAAACTATGCCTTGTTCTAAAGCTCTTTGGGAACCGCTTGCATAGCCCCACACACCTGGGGGCTGCAGGCTTTCCTGCTGCCTTCAGCCTCAAAACCACCCTTTCCCACTTGGCGCTGCGCCAGGCCCAAAAATGGCCATCTGTCTGGAGATTGGTCCCACGCCCAAAGAGCCAGCAGGGAAAACTATGCCTTGTTCTAAAGCTCTTTGGGAACCGCTTGCGTAGCCCCACACACCTGGGGGCTGCAGGCTTTCCTGCTGCCTTCAGCCTCAAAACCACCCTTTCCCACTTGGCGCCGCGCCACACACAAAAATGGCCTTATCTCTGGAGATTGGTCCCATGCCCAAAGAGCCAGCAGGGAAAACTATGCCTTGTTCGAAAGCTCCTTGGGAACCGCTTGCGTAGCCCCACACACCTGGGGGCTGCAGGCTTTCCTGCTGCCTTCAGCCTCAAAACCACCCTTTCCCACTTGGCGCCGCGCTAGGCCCAAAAATGGCCATATCTCAGGAGATTGGTCCCACGCCCAAAGAGCCAGCAGGGAAAACTATGCCTTGTTCTAAAGCTCTTTGGGAACCGCTTGCGTAGCCCCACACACGTGGGGGCTGCAGGCTTTCCTGCTGCCTTCAGCCTCAAAACCACCCTTTCCCACTTGGCGTCACGCCAGGCCCAAAAATGGCCATATGTCTGGAGATGGGTGCCACGCCCAAAGAGCCAGCAGGGAAAACTATGCCTTGTTCTAAAGCTCTTTGGGAACCGCTTGCGTAGCCCCACACACCTGGGGGCTGCAGGCTTTCCTGCTGCCTTCAGACACAAAACCACCCTTTCCCACTTGGCGTCGCGCCAGGCACAAAAATGGCCTTATCTCTGGAGATTGGTCCCATGCACAAAGAGCCAGCAGGGAAAACTATGCCTTGTTCTCAAGCTCTTTGGGAACCGCTTGCGTAGCCTCACAGACCTGGGGGCTGCAGGCTTTCCTGCTGCCTTCAGCCTCAAAACCACCCTTTCCCACTTGGCGTCACGCCAGGCCCAAAAATGGCCATCTGCCTGGAGATTGGTCCCACGCCCAAAGAGCCAGCAGGGAAAACTATGCCTTGTTCTAAAGCTCTTTGGGAACCGCTTGCGTAGCCCCACAGACCTGGGGGCTGCAGGCTTTCCTGCTGCCTTCAGCCTCAAAACCACCCTTTTTTACTTGGCGTCACGCCAAGACGAAAAATGGCCATCTGTCTGGAGATTGGTCCCACGCCCAAAGAGCCAGCAGGGAAAACTATGCCTTGTTATAAAGCTCTTTGGGAACCGCTTGCGTAGCCCCACACACCTGGGGGCTGCAGGCTTTCCTGCTGCCTTCAGCCTCAAAACCACCCTTTTCCACTTGGCGCCGCGCCAGTCACAATAATGACCATATGTCTGGAGATTGGTCCCACGCCCAAAGAGCCAGCAGGGAAAACTATGCCTTGTTCTAAAGCTCTTTGGGAACCGCTTGCGTAGCCCCACACACCTGGGGGCTGCAGGCTTTCCTGCTGCCTTCAGACACAAAACCACCCTTTTCCAATTGGCGCCTCGCTAGGCCCAAAAATGGCCATCTGTCTGGAGATTGGTCCCACGCCCAAAGAGCCAGCAGGGAAAACTATGCCTTGTTCTAAAGCTCTTTCGGAACCGCTTGCGTAGCCTTACACACTTGGGGGCTGCAGGCTTTCCTGCTGCCTTCAGCCTAACACCACCCTTTCCCACTTGGCGCCGCGCCAGACACAAAAATGGCCTTATCTGTGGAGATTGGTCCCACGCCCAAAGAGCCAGCAGGGAAAACTATGCCTTGTTCTATAGCTCTTTGGGAACCGCTTGCGTAGCCCCACACACCTGGGGGCTGCAGGCTTTCCTGCTGCCTTCAGCCTCAAAACCACCCTTTCCCACTTGGCGCCGCGCTAGGCCCAAAAATGGCCATATCTCAGGAGATTGGTCCCACGCCCAAAGAGCCAGCAGGGAAAACTATGCCTTGTTCTCAAGCTCTTTGGGAACCGCTTGCGTAGCCCCACAGACCTGGGGGCTGCAGGCTTTCCTGCTGCCTTCAGCCTCAAAACCACCCTTTCCCACTTGGCACCGCGCAAGGCACAAAAATGGCCTTCTCTGTGGAGACTGGTCCCATGCACAAAGAGCCAGCAGGGAAAACTATGCCTTGTTCGAAAGCTCTTTCGGAACCGCTTGCGTAGCCCCACAGACCTGGGGGCTGCAGGCTTTCCTGCTGCCTTCAGCCTCACACCACCCTTTCACACTTGGCGCCGCGCCAGGCACAAAAATGGCCTTATCTCTGGAGATTGGTCCCATGCACAAAGAGCCAGCAGGGAAAACTATGCCTTGTTCTCAAGCTCTTTGGGAACCGCTTGCGTAGCCTCACAGACCTGGGGGCTGCAGGCTTTCCTGCTGCCTTCAGCCTCAAAACCACCCTTTCCCACTTGGCGTCACGCCAGGCCCAAAAATGACCATCTGCCTGGAGATTGGTCCCACGCCCAAAGAGCCAGCAGGGAAAACTATGCCTTGTTCTAAAGCTCTTTGGGAACCGCTTGCGTAGCCCCACACACCTGGGGGCTGCAGGCTTTCCTGCTGCCTTCAGCCTCAAAACCACCCTTTCCCACTTGGCGTCACGCCAAGACGAAAAATGGCCATCTGTCTGGAGATTGGTCCCACGCCCAAAGAGCCAGCAGGGAAAACTATGCCTTGTTCTAAAGCTCTTTCGGAACCGCTTGCGTAGCCCCACACACTTGGGGGCTGCAGGCTTTCCTGCTGCCTTCAGCCTCAAAACCACCCTTTCCCACTTGGCGTCACGCCAGGCCCAAAAATGGCCATATCTCAGGAGATTGGTCACACGCCCAAAGAGCCAGCAGGGAAAACTATGCCTTGTTCTAAAGCTCTTTGGGAACCGCTTGCGTAGCCCCACACACCTGGGGGCTGCAGGCTTTCCTGCTGCCTTCAGCCTCAAAACCACCCTTTTCCACTTGGCGTCACGCCAGGCCCAAAAATGGCCATCTGTCTGGAGATTGGTCCCACGCCCAAAGAGCCAGCAGGGAAAACTATGCCTTGTTCTAAAGCTCTTTCGGAACCGCTTGCGTAGCATTACACACTTGGGGGCTGCAGGCTTTCCTGCTGCCTTCAGCCTCACACCACCCTTTCCCACTTGGCACCGCGCCAGACACAAAAATGGCCTTATCTGTGGAGATTGGTCCCACGCCCAAAGAGCCAGCAGGGAAAACTATGCCTTGTTCTCAAGCTCTTTCGGAACCGCTTGCGTAGCCCCACACACCTGGGGGCTGCAGGCTTTCCTGCTGCCTTCAGCCTCAAAACCACCCTTTCCCACTTGGCGCCGCGCCAGGAACAAAAATGGCCATATCTCAGGAGATTGGTCCCACGCCCAAAGAGCCAGCAGGGAAAACTATGCCTTGTTCGAAAGCTCTTTGGGAACCGCTTGCGTAGCCCCACACACCTGGGGGCTGCAGGCTTTCCTGCTGCCTTCAGCCTCAAAACCACCCTTTCCCACTTGGCACCGCGCCAGGCACAAAAATGGCCTTCTCTGTGGAGACTGGTCCCATGCACAAAGAGCCAGCAGGGAAAACTATGCCTTGTTCTAAAGCTCTTTGGGAACCGCTTGCTTAGCCCCACACACCTGGGGCTGCAGGCTTTCCTGCTGCCTTCAGCCTCAAAACCACCCTTTCCCACTTGGCGCCGCGTCAGACACAAAAATGGCCTTATCTGTGGAGATTGGTCCCATGCACAAAGAGCCAGCAGGGAAAACTATGCCTTGTTCTCAAGCTCTTTGGGATCCGCTTGCGTAGCCCCACACACCTGGGGGCTGCAGGCTTTCCTGCTGCCTTCAGCCTCAAAACCACCCTTTTCCACTTGGCGTCACGCCAGGCCCAAAAATGGCCATATGTCTGGAGATTGGTCCCATGCACAAAGAGCCAGCAGGGAAAACTATGCCTTGTTCTAAAGCTCTTTGGGAACCGCTTGCGTAGCCCCACACACCTGGGGGCTGCAGGCTTTCCTGCTGCCTTCAGCCTCAAAACCACCCTTTCCCACTTGGCGCCGCGCCAGACACAAAAATGGCCATATCTCAGGAGATTGGTCCCACGCCCAAAGAGCCAGCAGGGAAAACTATGCCTTGTTCTAAAGCTCTTTGGGAACCGCTTGCGTAGCCCCACACACCTGGGGGCTGCAGGCTTTCCTGCTGCCTTCAGCCTCAAAACCACCCTTTCCCACTTGGCGTCACGCCAGGCCCAAAAATGGCAATCTGTCTGGAGATTGGTCCCACGCCCAAAGAGCCAGCAGGGAAAACTATGCCTTGTTCTATAGCTCTTTGGGAACCGCTTGCGTAGCCCCACAGACCTGGGGGCTGCAGGCTTTCCTGCTGCCTTCAGCCTCAAAACCACCCTTTCCCACTTGGCGTCACGCCAGGCCCAAAAATGGCAATCTGTCTGGAGATTGGTCCCACGCCCAAAGAGCCAGCAGGGAAAAATATGCCTTGTTCTAAAGCTCTTTGGGAACCGCTTGCGTAGCCCCACACACCTGGGGGCTGCAGGCTTTCCTGCTGCCTTCAGCCTCAAAACCACCCTTTCCCACTTGGCGCCGCGCCAGTCACAATAATGGCCATATGTCTGGAGATTGGTCCCACGCCCAAAGAGCCAGCAGGGAAAACTATGCCTTGTTCTAAAGCTCTTTGGGAACCGCTTGCGTAGCCCCACACACCTGGGGGCTGCAGGCTTTCCTGCTGCCTTCAGCCTCAAAACCACCCTTTCCCACTTGGCGCCTCGCTAGGCCCAAAAATGGCCATCTGTCTGGAGATTGGTCCCACGCCCAAAGAGCCAGCAGGGAAAACTATGCCTTGTTCTAAAGCTCTTTGGGAACCGCTTGCGTAGCCCCACACACCTGGGGGCTGCAGGCTTTCCTGCTGCCTTCAGCCTCACACCACCCTTTCCCACTTGGCGCCGCGCCAGACACAAAAATGGCCTTATCTCTGGAGATTGGTCCCATGCCCAAAGAGCCAGCAGGGAAAACTATGCCTTGTTCGAAAGCTCCTTGGGAACCGCTTGCGTAGCCCCACAGACCTGGGGGCTGCAGGCTTTCCTGCTGCCTTCAGCCTCAAAACCACCCTTTCCCACTTGGCGCCGCGCCAGGCACAAAAATGGCCATCCGTGTGGAGATTGGTCCCACGCCCAAAGAGCCAGCAGGGAAAACTATGCCTTGTTCTAAAGCTCTTTGGGAACCGCTTGCGTAGCCCCACACACCTGGGGGCTGCAGACTTTCCTGCTGCCTTCAGCCTCAAAACCACCCTTTTCCACTTGGCGTCACGCCAGGCCCAAAAATGGCCATATGTCTGGAGATTGGTCCCATGCACAAAGAGCCAGCAGGGAAAACTATGCCTTGTTCTCAAGCTCTTTCGGAACCGCTTGCGTAGCCCCACACACCTGGGGGCTGCAGGCTTTCCTGCTGCCTATAGCCTCAAAACCACCCTTTCCCACTTGGCGCCGCGCCAGTCACAATAATGGCCATATGTCTGGAGTTTGGTCCCACGCCCAAAGAGCCAGCAGGGAAAACTATGCCTTGTTCTAAAGCTCTTTGGGAACCGCTTGCGTAGCCCCACACACTTGGGGGCTGCAGGCTTTCCTGCTGCCTTCAGCATCAAAACCACCCTTTTCCACTTGGCGCCTCGCTAGGCCCAAAAATGGCCATCTGTCTGGAGATTGGTCCCACGCCCAAAGAGCCAGCAGGGAAAACTATGCCTTGTTCTAAAGCTCTTTCGGAACCGCTTGCGTAGCCTTACACACTTGGGGGCTGCAGGCTTTCCTGCTGCCTTCAGCCTCACACCACCCTTTCCCACTTGGCGCCGCGCCAGACACAAAAATGGCCTTATCTGTGGAGATTGGTCCCACGCCCAAAGAGCCAGCAGGGAAAACTATGCCTTGTTCTCAAGCTCTTTGGGAACCGCTTGCATAGCCCCACACACCTGGGGGCTGCAGGCTTTCCTGCTGCCTTCAGCCTCAAAACCACCCTTTCCCACTTGGCGCCGCGCTAGGCCCAAAAATGGCCATATCTCAGGAGATTGGTCCCACGCCCAAAGAGCCAGCAGGGGAAAACTATGCCTTGTTCTCAAGCTCTTTGGGAACCGCTTGCGTAGCCCCACACACCTGGGGGCTGCAGGCTTTCCTGCTGCCTTCAGCCTCAAAACCACCCTTTCCCACTTGGCACCGCGCCAGGCACAAAAATGGCCTTCTCTGTGGAGACTGGTCCCATGCACAAAGAGCCAGCAGGGAAAACTATGCCTTGTTCTAAAGCTCTTTGGGAACCGCTTGCTTAGCCCCACACACCTGGGGCTGCAGGCTTTCCTGCTGCCTTCAGCCTCAAAACCACCCTTTCCCACTTGGCGCCGCTTCAGACACAAAAATGGCCTTATCTGTGGAGATTGGTCCCATGCACAAAGAGCCAGCAGGGAAAACTATGCCTTGTTCTCAAGCTCTTTGGGATCCGCTTGCGTAGCCCCACACACCTGGGGGCTGCAGGCTTTCCTGCTGCCTTCAGCCTCAAAACCACCCTTTTCCACTTGGCGTCACGCCAGGCCCAAAAATGGCCATATGTCTGGAGATTGGTCCCATGCACAAAGAGCCAGCAGGGAAAACTATGCCTTGTTCTCAAGCTCTTTGGGAACCGCTTGCGTAGCCCCACACACCTGGGGGCTGCAGGCTTTCCTGCTGCCTTCAGCCTCAAAACCACCCTTTCCCACTTGGCGCCGCGCTAGGCCCAAAAATGGCCATATCTCAGGAGATTGGTCCCACGCCCAAAGAGCCAGCAGGGAAAACTATGCCTTGTTCTAAAGCTCTTTGGGAACCGCTTGCGTAGCCCCACACACCTGGGGGCTGCAGGCTTTCCTGCTGCCTTCAGCCTCAAAACCACCCTTTCCCACTTGGCGTCACGCCAGGCCCAAAAATGGCAATCTGTCTGGAGATTGGTCCCACGCCCAAAGAGCCAGCAGGGAAAACTATGCCTTGTTCTCAAGCTCTTTGGGAACCGCTTGCGTAGCCCCACAGACCTGGGGGCTGCAGGCTTTCCTGCTGCCTTCAGCCTCAAAACCACCCTTTCCCACTTGGCGTCACGCCAGGCCCAAAAATGGCAATCTGTCTGGAGATTGGTCCCACGCCCAAAGAGCCAGCAGGGAAAACTATGCCTTGTTCTAAAGCTCTTTGGGAACCGCTTGCGTAGCCCCACACACCTGGGGGCTGCAGGCTTTCCTGCTGCCTTCAGCCTCAAAACCACCCTTTCCCACTTGGCGCCGCGCCAGTCACAATAATGGCCATCTGTCTGGAGATTGGTCCCACGCCCAAAGAGCAAGCAGGGAAAACTATGCCTTGTTCTAAAGCTCTTTGGGAACCGCTTGCGTAGCCCCACACACCTGGGGGCTGCAGGCTTTCCTGCTGCCTTCAGCCTCAAAACCACCCTTTCCCACTTGGCGCCTCGCTAGGCCCGAAAATGGCCATCTGTCTGGAGATTGGTCCCACGCCCAAAGAGCCAGCAGGGAAAACTATGCCTTGTTCTAAAGCTCTTTCGGAAACGCTTGCGTAGCCCCACACACCTGGGGGCTGCAGGCTTTCCTGCTGCCTTCAGCCTCACACCACCCTTTCCCACTTGGCGCCGCGCCAGACACAAAAATGGCCTTATCTCTGGAGATTGGTCCCATGCCCAAAGAGCCAGCAGGGAAAACTATGCCTTGTTCGAAAGCTCCTTGGGAACCGCTTGCGTAGCCCCACAGACCTGGGGGCTGCAGGCTTTCCTGCTGCCTTCAGCCTCAAAACCACCCTTTCCCACTTGGCGCCGCGCCAGGCCCAAAAATGGCCATCTGTCTGGAGATTGGTCCCACGCCCAAAGAGCCAGCAGGGAAAAATATGCCTTGTTCTAAAGCTCTTTGGGAACCGCTTGCGTAGCCCCACACACCTGGGGGATGCAGGCTTTCCTGCTGCCTTCAGCCTCAAAACCACCCTTTCCCACTTGGCGCCGCGCCAGACACAAAAATGGCCATATCTCAGGAGATTGGTCCCACGCCCAAAGAGCCAGCAGGGAAAACTATGCCTTGTTCTAAAGCTCTTTGGGAACCGCTTGCTTAGCCCCACAGACCTGGGGGCTGCAGGCTTTCCTGCTGCCTTCAGCCTCAAAACCACCCTTTCCCACTTGGCGCCGACCCAGGCACAAAAATGGCCATATGTCTGGAGATGGGTGCCACGCCCAAAGAGCCAGCAGGGAAAACTATGCCTTGTTCGAAAGCTCTTTGGGAACCGCTTGCGTAGCCCCAAACACCTGGGGGTTGCAGGCTTTCCTGCTGCCTTCAGCCTCAAAACCAGCCTTTCCCACTTGGCGCCGCGCTAGGCCAAAAAATGGCCATCTGTCTGGAGATTGGTCCCACGCCCAAAGAGCCAGCAGGGAAAACTATGCCTTGTTCTAAAGCTCTTTCGGAACCACTTGCGTAGCCCCACACACTTGGGGGCTGCAGGCTTTCCTGCTGCCTTCAGCCTCACACCACCCTTTCCCACTTGGCGTCACGCCAGGCCCAAAAATGGCCATCTGTCTGGAGATTGGTCCCACGCCCAAAGAGCCAGCAGGGAAAACTATGCCTTGTTCTAAAGCTCTTTGGGAACCGTTTGCGTAGCCCCACACACCTGGGGGCTGCAGGCTTTCCTGCTGCCTTCAGCCTCAAACCACCCTTTTCCACTTGGCGTCACGCCAGGCCCAAAAATGGCCATCTGTCTGGAGATTGGTCCCACGCCCAAAGAGCCAGCAGGGAAAACTATGCCTTGTTCTAAAGCTCTTTCGGAACCGCTTGCGTAGCCTTACACACTTGGGGGCTGCAGCTTTCCTGCTGCCTTCAGCCTCACACCACCCTTTCCCACTTGGCGCCGCGCCAGACACAAAAATGGCCTTATCTGTGGAGATTGGTCGCACGCCCAAAGAGCCAGCAGGGAAAACTATGCCTTGTTCTCAAGCTCTTTCGGAACCGCTTGCGTAGCCCCACACACCTGGGGGCTGCAGGCTTTCCTGCTGCCTTCAGCCTCAAAACCACCCTTTCCCACTTGGCGCCGCGCTAGGCCCAAAAATGGCCATATCTCAGGAGACTGGTCCCACGCCCAAAGAGCCAGCAGGGAAAACTATGCCTTGTTCTAAAGCTCTTTGGGAACCGCTTGCGTAGCCCCACACACCTGGGGGCTGCAGGCTTTCCTGCTGCCTTCAGCCTCAAAACCACCCTTTCCCACTTGGCACCGCGCCAGGCACAAAATGGCCTTCTCTGTGGAGACTGGTCCCATGCACAAAGAGCCAGCAGGGAAAACTATGCCTTGTTCTCAAGCTCTTTCGGAACCGCTTGCGTAGCCCCACACACCTGGGGGCTGCAGGCTTTCCTGCTGCCTTCAGCCTCAAAACCACCCTTTCCCACTTGGCGCCGCGCTAGGCCCAAAAATGGCCATATCTCAGGAGATTGGTCCCACGCCCAAAGAGCCAGCAGGGAAAACTATGCCTTGTTCTAAAGCTCTTTGGGAACCACTTGCGTAGCCCCACAGACCTGGGGGCTGCAGGCTTTCCTGCTGCCTTCAGCCTCAAAACCACCCTTTCCCACTTGGCGTCACGCCAGGCCCAAAAATGGCAATCTGTCTGGAGATTGGTCCCACGCCCAAAGAGCCAGCAGGGAAAACTATGCCTTGTTCTAAAGCTCTTTGGGAACCGCTTGCGTAGCCCCACACACCTGGGGGCTGCAGGCTTTCCTGCTGCCTTCAGCCTCAAAACCACCCTTTCCCACTTGGCGTCACGCCAGGCCCAAAAATGGCCATCTGTCTGGAGATTGGTCCCACGCCCAAAGAGCCAGCAGGGAAAACTATGCCTTGTTCTAAAGCTCTTTGGGAACCGCTTGCGTAGCCCCACACACCTGGGGGCTGCAGGCTTTCCTGCTGCCTTCAGCCTCAAAACCACCCTTTCCCACTTGGCGCCGCGCCAGTCACAATAATGGCCATATGTCTGGAGATTGGTCCCACGCCCAAAGAGCCAGCAGGGAGAACTATGCCTTGTTCTAAAGCTCTTTGGGAACCGCTTGCGTAGCCCCACACACCTGGGGGCTGCAGGCTTTCCTGCTGCCTTCAGACACAAAACCACCCTTTTCCACTTGGCGCCGTGCCAGACACAAAAATGGCCTTATCTGTGGAGATTGGTCCCACGCCCAAAGAGCCAGCAGGGAAAACTATGCCTTGTTCTCAAGCTCTTTCGGAACCGCTTGCGTAGCCCCACACACCTGGGGGCTGCAGGCTTTCCTGCTGCCTTCAGCCTCAAAACCACCCTTTCCCACTTGGCGCCGCGCTAGGCCCAAAAATGGCCATATCTCAGGAGATTGGTCCCACGCCCAAAGAGCCAGCAGGGAAAACTATGCCTTGTTCTATAGCTCTTTGGGAACCGCTTGCGTAGCCCCACACACCTGGGGGCTGCAGGCTTTCCTGCTGCCTTCAGCCTCAAAACCACCCTTTCCCACTTGGCACCGCGCCAGGCACAAAAATGGCCTTCTCTGTGGAGACTGGTCCCATGCACAAAGAGCCAGCAGGGAAAACTATGCCTTGTTCTAAAGCTCTTTGGGAACCGCTTGCGTAGCCCCACACACCTGGGGGCTGCAGGCTTTCCTGCTGCCTTCAGCCTCAAAACCACCCTTTCCCACTTGGCGCCTCGCTAGGCCCAAAAATGGCCATCTGTCTGGAGATTGGTCCCACGCCCAAAGAGCCAGCAGGGAAAACTATGCCTTGTTCTAAAGCTCTTTGGGAACCGCTTGCGTAGCCCCACACACCTGGGGGCTGCAGGCTTTCCTGCTGCCTTCAGCCTCACACCACCCTTTCCCACTTGGCGCCGCGCCAGACACAAAAATGGCCTTATCTCTGGAGATTGGTCCCATGCCCAAAGAGCCAGCAGGGAAAACTATGCCTTGTTCGAAAGCTCCTTGGGAACCGCTTGCGTAGCCCCACACACCTGGGGGCTGCAGGCTTTCCTGCTGCCTTCAGCCTCAAAACCACCCTTTCCCACTTGGCGCCGCGCCAGGCACAAAAATGGCCATCTGTCTGGAGATTGGTCCCACGCCCAAAGAGCCAGCAGGGAAAACTATGCCTTGTTCTAAAGCTCTTTGGGAACCGCTTGCGTAGCCCCACACACCTGGGGGCTGCAGACTTTCCTGCTGCCTTCAGCCTCAAAACCACCCTTTTCCACTTGGCGTCACGCCAGGCCCAAAAATGGCCATATGTCTGGAGATTGGTCCCATGCACAAAGAGCCAGCAGGGAAAACTATGCCTTGTTCGAAAGCTCTTTCGGAACCGCTTGCGTAGCCCCACACACCTGGGGGCTGCAGGCTTTCCTGCTGCCTATAGCCTCAAAACCACCCTTTCCCACTTGGCGCCGCGCCAGTCACAATAATGGCCATATGTCTGGAGTTTGGTCCCACGCCCAAAGAGCCAGCAGGGAAAACTATGCCTTGTTCTAAAGCTCTTTGGGAACCGCTTGCGTAGCCCCACACACTTGGGGGCTGCAGGCTTTCCTGCTGCCTTCAGCCTCAAAACCACCCTTTTCCACTTGGCGCCTCGCTAGGCCCAAAAATGGCCATCTGTCTGGAGATTGGTCCCACGCCCAAAGAGCCAGCAGGGAAAACTATGCCTTGTTCTAAAGCTCTTTCGGAACCGCTTGCGTAGCCTTACACACTTGGGGGCTGCAGGCTTTCCTGCTGCCTTCAGCCTCACACCACCCTTTCCCACTTGGCGCCGCGCCAGACACAAAAATGGCCTTATCTGTGGAGATTGGTCCCACGCCCAAAGAGCCAGCAGGGAAAACTATGCCTTGTTCTCAAGCTCTTTGGGAACCGCTTGCATAGCCCCACACACCTGGGGGCTGCAGGCTTTCCTGCTGCCTTCAGCCTCAAAACCACCCTTTCCCACTTGGCGCCGCGCTAGGCCCAAAAATGGCCATATCTCAGGAGATTGGTCCCACGCCCAAAGAGCCAGCAGGGAAAACTATGCCTTGTTCTCAAGCTCTTTGGGAACCGCTTGCGTAGCCCCACACACCTGGGGGCTGCAGGCTTTCCTGCTGCCTTCAGCCTCAAAACCACCCTTTCCACTTGGCACCGCGCCAGGCACAAAAATGGCCTTCTCTGTGGAGACTGGTCCCATGCACAAAGAGCCAGCAGGGAAAACTATGCCTTGTTCTAAAGCTCTTTGGGAACCGCTTGCTTAGCCCCACACACCTGGGGCTGCAGGCTTTCCTGCTGCCTTCAGCCTCAAAACCACCCTTTCCCACTTGGCGCCGCTTCAGACACAAAAATGGCCTTATCTGTGGAGATTGGTCCCATGCACAAAGAGCCAGCAGGGAAAACTATGCCTTGTTCTCAAGCTCTTTGGGATCCGCTTGCGTAGCCCCACACACCTGGGGGCTGCAGGCTTTCCTGCTGCCTTCAGCCTCAAAACCACCCTTTTCCACTTGGCGTCACGCCAGGCCAAAAATGGCCATATGTCTGGAGATTGGTCCCATGCACAAAGAGCCAGCAGGGAAAACTATGCCTTGTTCTCAAGCTCTTTGGGAACCGCTTGCGTAGCCCCACAGACCTGGGGGCTGCAGGCTTTCCTGCTGCCTTCAGCCTCAAAACCACCCTTTCCCACTTGGCGCCGCGCTAGGCCCAAAAATGGCCATATCTCAGGAGATTGGTCCCACGCCCAAAGAGCCAGCAGGGAAAACTATGCCTTGTTCTAAAGCTCTTTGGGAACCGCTTGCGTAGCCCCACACACCTGGGGGCTGCAGGCTTTCCTGCTGCCTTCAGCCTCAAAACCACCCTTTCCCACTTGGCGTCACGCCAGGCCCAAAAATGGCAATCTGTCTGGAGATTGGTCCCACGCCCAAAGAGCCAGCAGGGAAAACTATGCCTTGTTCTCAAGCTCTTTGGGAACCGCTTGCGTAGCCCCACAGACCTGGGGGCTGCAGGCTTTCCTGCTGCCTTCAGCCTCAAAACCACCCTTTCCCACTTGGCGTCACGCCAGGCCCAAAAATGGCAATCTGTCTGGAGATTGGTCCCACGCCCAAAGAGCCAGCAGGGAAAACTATGCCTTGTTCTAAAGCTCTTTGGGAACCGCTTGCGTAGCCCCACACACCTGGGGGCTGCAGGCTTTCCTGCTGCCTTCAGCCTCAAAACCACCCTTTCCCACTTGGCGCCGCGCCAGTCACAATAATGGCCATCTGTCTGGAGATTGGTCCCACGCCCAAAGAGCAAGCAGGGAAAACTATGCCTTGTTCTAAAGCTCTTTGGGAACCGCTTGCGTAGCCCCACACACCTGGGGGCTGCAGGCTTTCCTGCTGCCTTCAGCCTCAAAACCACCCTTTCCCACTTGGCGCCTCGCTAGGCCCGAAAATGGCCATCTGTCTGGAGATTGGTCCCACGCCCAAAGAGCCAGCAGGGAAAACTATGCCTTGTTCTAAAGCTCTTTCGGAAACGCTTGCGTAGCCCCACACACCTGGGGGCTGCAGGCTTTCCTGCTGCCTTCAGCCTCACACCACCCTTTCCCACTTGGCGCCGCGCCAGACACAAAAATGGCCTTATCTCTGGAGATTGGTCCCATGCCCAAAGAGCCAGCAGGGAAAACTATGCCTTGTTCGAAAGCTCCTTGGGAACCGCTTGCGTAGCCCCACAGACCTGGGGGCTGCAGGCTTTCCTGCTGCCTTCAGCCTCAAAACCACCCTTTCCCACTTGGCGCCGCGCCAGGCCCAAAAATGGCCATCTGTCTGGAGATTGGTCCCACGCCCAAAGAGCCAGCAGGGAAAAATATGCCTTGTTCTAAAGCTCTTTGGGAACCGCTTGCGTAGCCCCACACACCTGGGGGATGCAGGCTTTCCTGCTGCCTTCAGCCTCAAAACCACCCTTTCCCACTTGGCGCCGCGCCAGACACAAAAATGGCCATATCTCAGGAGATTGGTCCCACGCCCAAAGAGCCAGCAGGGAAAACTATGCCTTGTTCTAAAGCTCTTTGGGAACCGCTTGCTTAGCCCCACAGACCTGGGGGCTGCAGGCTTTCCTGCTGCCTTCAGCCTCAAAACCACCCTTTCCCACTTGGCGCCGACCCAGGCACAAAAATGGCCATATGTCTGGAGATGGGTGCCACGCCCAAAGAGCCAGCAGGGAAAACTATGCCTTGTTCGAAAGCTCTTTGGGAACCGCTTGCGTAGCCCCAAACACCTGGGGGTTGCAGGCTTTCCTGCTGCCTTCAGCCTCAAAACCAGCCTTTCCCACTTGGCGCCGCGCTAGGCCAAAAAATGGCCATCTGTCTGGAGATTGGTCCCACGCCCAAAGAGCCAGCAGGGAAAACTATGCCTTGTTCTAAAGCTCTTTCGGAACCACTTGCGTAGCCCCACACACTTGGGGGCTGCAGGCTTTCCTGCTGCCTTCAGCCTCACACCACCCTTTCCCACTTGGCGTCACGCCAGGCCAAAAATGGCCATCTGTCTGGAGATTGGTCCCACGCCCAAAGAGCCAGCAGGGAAAACTATGCCTTGTTCTAAAGCTCTTTGGGAACCGTTTGCGTAGCCCCACACACCTGGGGGCTGCAGGCTTTCCTGCTGCCTTCAGCCTCAAAACCACCCTTTTTTCCCCACTTGGCGTCACGCCAGGCCCAAAAATGGCCATCTGTCTGGAGATTGGTCCCACGCCCAAAGAGCCAGCAGGGAAAACTATGCCTTGTTCTAAAGCTCTTTCGGAACCGCTTGCGTAGCCTTACACACTTGGGGGCTGCAGGCTTTCCTGCTGCCTTCAGCCTCACACCACCCTTTCCCACTTGGCGCCGCGCCAGACACAAAAATGGCCTTATCTGTGGAGATTGGTCGCACGCCCAAAGAGCCAGCAGGGAAAACTATGCCTTGTTCTCAAGCTCTTTCGGAACCGCTTGCGTAGCCCCACACACCTGGGGGCTGCAGGCTTTCCTGCTGCCTTCAGCCTCAAAACCACCCTTTCCCACTTGGCGCCGCGCTAGGCCCAAAAATGGCCATATCTCAGGAGACTGGTCCCACGCCCAAAGAGCCAGCAGGGAAAACTATGCCTTGTTCTAAAGCTCTTTGGGAACCGCTTGCGTAGCCCCACACACCTGGGGGCTGCAGGCTTTCCTGCTGCCTTCAGCCTCAAAACCACCCTTTCCCACTTGGCACCGCGCCAGGCACAAAAATGGCCTTCTCTGTGGAGACTGGTCCCATGCACAAAGAGCCAGCAGGGAAAACTATGCCTTGTTCTCAAGCTCTTTCGGAACCGCTTGCGTAGCCCCACACACCTGGGGGCTGCAGGCTTTCCTGCTGCCTTCAGCCTCAAAACCAC